>NW_017537012.1:62498-73781 GCF_001853355.1 Bactrocera latifrons
ATAAATTAAAACAAAAACTAAAAAGATTTAATTATAAAAAAACATGAAAAAAATCTAAAAACAATAAAAGTCATAAAAAAATTTAAAGAAAAAGCTAACGAAAATGTAAATTATAAAAACAAACTTCGAAATTTTAAAGYACACAAATTAAAGCACAAAAAAATATGTAATTGAAAAATATAMAAAGAATAACCAAAACTTCCAAACGGAGGTGAAAAACTGACATCAAAACGAAAGTTAAAGCAGACTGCAAACCGAAAATGAAACGGAAACAGACATCAAAAYAGAACAGAGATCAAAGAGGAAGTTAAAACAGACTTTGAATCGGAAACATAACGGGAAGACGCTCAAAACGGATACAGACACCAAAATGTAAGTTAAGGCAGACCGGAAACAGAACGTAAGCATACTTAAAAACGGAAGCATACATCAAACCGAAAGTTGAGGYAGACTTTAAAATGCAAGCATACTTCACGGAAGTTAAAATAGACTTCGAACTGGAAACGAAACAGAACCAGACTCAAAACGGAAACTGGCAACGAACGGAACTGAAAAAGTAAACTGACATCAAAACGGAAGCTACATCAGACTTCAAACCAGAAAGGGGACAGAAGCAAACTACAAAACGTTTTAAAATGGAACGTATTACTCATTTATCACCAACTTAGGCAGGAATTCAAAAAATTATAGCATACTTTTAGGCGCTTGCGTTTTGTATGAGAAAATATACAATGTATAATAACTGTTTTAAAAGGAAATTTCATAGAGCAACTGCTAGCTGCATCCTTCCATACCAAAATGGTTAAGAAATTTAAGGAATATTAAAMAAATTAAGCCTTAACTAGCAACTCAGTGGTTTTGGTAAAAAAAAACGGATTATTTTCCACCATAGTTGACCTACATATATCACTTATGTTGAGCATTGGGTGTCTTAATTGGTGTTTTAGGTTATGCTAAGTTTAACAAACACTTTGCCTTCATTTTTTCAACTGATTTGTTTTATTTATGCTTTCCGCACTACTAAAATCAACTGCTTAAAGCTGTTCAAAACATACTTTTCACTTTTTTACAACAAATTTTTGTTTGCTGAAATCACAATAAATGATATAATTAACATTGTTATCTACACATTACCAAACAAGCATTATTTGCTTTCTTTTTGCACAATATTTAATTAATTAAAATGGAAGAAGAACAAATAGTTTGTAACAAACAAATTTTTCAAATTAGGCTACTGCTGTTGTTGTCATTATTATATAATATGTGTAGGTATTTTCAATATTTTGCAAGTAAATTTTTGTTTTTTTTTTTTTGTTATTTTTATGATGATCAGTAGTAGTTTTCACAAAATGCCTGCTTTTAACACTATTTATCATTGCATATTGCTCCAAAACTTGCTTATTTAATTAATAGTTGTTATTGTAGCGCGATTAGGCTCGTCAATATTTCCCTTGTGTATTTGTTTGTGTGTGTGATTAAGTTCGTTTGCACGTTATTGCTTAACTGCTGTATAAAGTTAAAAGGCATTTATTGTATTGCTTAGGCAAAGTAAATAGACAATAGAAATAATCAGTTACCTCACAATAAACAAATCACACTCAAATGAGCAGTGCTAAAAATTAAGCGACATTGCAACAATTTTTTGCATTTATGTTTATATGTATGTATTTATGTAGTGAACATGATACTTCTTCTTTATACTCTTTCATTGGAGTTTTTGGATTTTTTGTTTGTTTGTTTTAAATTAAGTTAATCGCAGTTTGAGGTTACGCATACACGATTATGTATTATATTTGATATAATTTAGTGCATAGTTGAGTTGAACAAATCGTATTTGCGACCAAACGAAAGTAATATTTATTCATATTGTTAGCATTGTAAGTAAACGATAAAAATTTGAAATCAAAATAATGCTGCACACAAAAAATTACAATGTTGGGCCATCCGAGTAGTCCTCGTAATCATCACAATCGTCTAAGAAGTCTGAAAATAGGTCGGGACTAACATCGTAGCCCACACGTATTTCAGAATTCTCAATGTCAGCAGCCATTTGACGTAAGTTATCCACACCAGCGAGAAGTTGCCTGTCAAAAATGAACAGTTAAATTCAMTTCAAGTTAAGAACTAAAYACAAATARTAGGTACCTSAGGTTGTTTTCCGCATTTGATGCTGCCCTCAGCAAATCTCTCGAAAATTGTTGTGTTCTGGACGGTCGCCCCACTGTGCCAGCACGCACACCCGCAGCGGCGCCTGCAGCGGCATCTACACTGGCGGCGCCACCACCASCACTCGCGTCCGAAACAAATGGACGCGCACGATCACAGTATGGTACATTGAAGCCGCCGACGGCGCCCTCTTCGCGCAGCATCTCATTTTCATGACGCAACGTCTCCAATTCGGACTGCACAAATTTGCGTGTGTTAGTATTAAATATATCTTTTTAATAGTTATTTAGCTTACCGTCAACTTGGCCAGCTGTTGTTTCAGCTTGATGACATGATTTTGTGACGTTGCGCCCGTTGCTGCTGCTGCGTTGGTGCGCGTGCGTTTACTTCTTTCCGTTAAACTGTCGACGCGCTCAGTCGTTTGCAGCTCCTCAAGCCTGTGTTGTTGCAGTTGCTGCAGTTCACTGGCCTGCAACTGACGTTCCAAGTCGTTAGCGCGCCGCGTCTGTTCATTAAGTGCTATGCGCGCGTCATTTAATTCGCGCTGCAAACGATCGTTTTCGATGCGCAGCCGCGACAATTGTGACGAGATCGGCGGGTCATCTGGCGAGCCGATGGAATTAGATGGCAAACCGACAGCCACATCGGCCAGTCGCTGTGAAGAGTGTATTATTGGGCCGTCCGAGAGAAAATCTGGCAGCATTTTTGCRTTACTAGCAGTGGACTCGGCTGTTGCACCACTGCCGCCGCCGCCGCCGCCGCCACCGCCATACACAGGCGAAGGGCCGGGTATGCCGATACCAGCACTCACGCCATTACCACCAGCCACATCGCATACGTTGCTGTTGCCAACGCCGACGCCGCCACCAATTGCACCACCCGCCACATCAACATCGCTGAAATCACGTATCGGCGAATTCGGCGGCGAATTGAGATGCATGTCGTGCGCATACCACGAGTCAAGCCAATGATCTTGTACGAAATCTGGCAAAACCGCGGCGGGAAATTCACCGGCATTGCTGGGCAGCGGGCGAGTGACTGGTGGTGCGGCCGCCACCGCAGCACCGCCACAAGCACCGCTATTTATGTCACTGAGTGGCAAATTCCCTTTCGGTTTGGACGAATTTGTGTTTAAGGCAAGACGTGTGGGACGCGCTTCCCTCATGCCGGCGTTAGCGCTAACGCTTGGCGCGCCTGTACGTCGACGCGGCGATGACGTTGAGGTTGACATGGGCATTTCATAGTTTGAATATGAGCGCGGCACATATTGTTGCCGATCGTATTCAYTCGCATTATGTATGTTGTTGCCTATGCTCGCACCACCATCACCCATGCCGCGGCTGCTGCGTGAAGACGTCGAGAAAAGATCTGTAAAACACAAGCAACAAACAAAACTAATAAGAAAAAAAAAATAGTACAAATGTTTTAAGATGTTACCACTACTCTCTGAGTAGGGCAGAGCAAACAAATCTGTAAGCATAAATAAACCAAATAATAAAAAATAAAGACACAATAAATATAAATTTAAAAATAAGCAAATGTTACCGCCACTCTCTGGATAAAGCCGAAAACCGGAGTTTGCGTTTGCGCCAACACCTGCACTTCGCACACCACTCGGCCCAGTGCTGCTGACCCCCTCTGCTTCACCRTCTGCACCGCTGGTCACATATTCGGCCAGACTTGCTTGCGAGTCAAACGATGAAAATCGTGGAGAACGCTTCATTTTTGTGGCTGATGTACCAAACGAATTGCTACCGTCAGGTTGGCTTGCACTATTGGTTGCTGACAAACCGCCAGTCATAAGCGATGATATTGATGTACTGGAAAGCGAAGCTGACTGAGGAACTTTTGGCCGTGCGCCAGTTGACGTTTGAATTGACACACCACTGCTGGACGCCGTTTTAACAGTATTTTTTTGTGGACCATTCGTGCTACTGGACGCCGATGTGTCTAATGAAGTGACTGTAACAGTGCTGGATGGTGCTGTAATCGGTGGTCCACTACTTAGGAAATGTTTAAAAGAAAATGAAGATGAATTTTGGGTTGGATGTGGCTGTGATGCATGTTGGCTAGTGATGCTGCTGCTTACAGGTTCCCACGTAGAACTGATATTTGTCTGTTGCATTGTGGCTATTAAAAACATATAAAAATAATAAAAATTACAATGACTTTTGTTTACAACTTACCATCTGCTAGGCCGCTGCTATTTTTACGGCCGTTTGTGTAATCACCATAACCACCATTATTGTCACTACCAGCAACTGGCCCATTTATACAAAGGTCCGCAACCAGGTCATTGAGCTTGCCACGCATAAAACTTGACGTAGACGCCCCAAATTGATTACTTCTAGAACTTGTACCGGCACAGTCTCCACCACCTGCACTTGTGACCTTGCTCTTGTCACCCGTTCTGGCTATATCTCCCACCATCAGATCGGCTTCACAATATGACCCCGCAGTTGGTATTTCTGTTGCATTCGATGTCGACGTCACACCCACAGATGCGTTAAGTGAATCCACACCGTTATTGTTGCTGCTGCTGCTACTACTACTACCATTGTTGTTGTTATGTTGCACCTCATCGTTTTCTTTTGCCATTATTTGTTTTTGTTTTGCACAATTCTGTTATTGTTGTTGCCGCTACGTTACTTTTCTTGTCGTTGCCCCTGTCTGCAGTTTTTTTCGTGATAGTTGCAATGGCAATTTTTCGTCTTTGTTCAGTTTCTCCAACCGCTGCTTGCACTTATTGCACTTTAACTGACTTTTATGTTTAAGCTATGTGTTTCCTCATAAAATATTCAAAAATTGTAMATTTATATTAATTGAGAAAGCGCAACAAGACTCGGTTTGATTTGAAAGTTTACAGAAAATTTCAAGAATTGTTAATTTTCTCAAATCTGAAAGGCCCTTCAGTCAGTGATGCCAGACTTGCCTAATGAATAATTTTGCAGAGGATTGTAATAATCATTGTGAACAACAATTTCTTTCAGTAAAACAATAGACCTGACTAAATTTAATCTTAAATATGTATGTGGAGGTCATTGATTATTGCATATTAACTTAATCAAGATTTAATAGGACTCAATTTAAATATTCCTAAATTAACTCAAAGTGCTTAAATTATAGTATATATAAATAATTTTTGTATATTCTTCTATAGTCTTCATAAAACCAAAACGCGATTAAGTTAACAAAATTAACGGTATGCCACAATGCTACTAATGTCCGATATCCATAAATATAGCAAGTTTCTTTCTAATGAAAAATCTCTCAATTTTTTGTCAATAATTTCCAATTAGCTGTGATTGTGATTCTGTCGCTAACTCTCAAAGAAGTTGATTGTGAATTTTTACAATATGATGAAGAAGCTAATAAACAAAATCAGCTGTTTACTTCATTAAAAAGTTTTTACAAATATAAACAATTTTTTTTAACGATTTTTATCAAGATGGAAGTTGTTCATTGTACTCCCTTAGAGGAGGAACTTTTACCAGAACGAGAAATTCATTGCACGTTTAATGGTTGTAAATCCGTTTTTACAAATGCTGGTAACATGGATATGCACCTACAACGGCATCATGGCAAAGAACCTAAGAAAAGATCAGATTTTACTGGAAAGGTGTGTGTTTTCCATTGTCCAAAAGTACAGTGTACATATCACGAACAACATGCTGGTAAATTGCATTTCAAAACACTAAAATACTTGCGACAACATTACAAAAAAGTGCATGCGTCTAAAATGAATATCTGTGATAGATGTGGAAAGGCTTTTATCAGTGTCAATCAGCTAAAGACACATATGGAAAAACTGTGCGGCATCAAATACACCTGCTTGGAGTGTGGTTGGGATTATAGCAGTAAAGAAGCACTATTGACACATGGTAAACGCAAAGGACATAAAGTGCGAGACAACGTTTTGGTTGAAATAACATCAAAACATCGACAAAAAACACAATCACAACAAATAGCAAACCAAAGTAATGATCAGGAAACGCAAACTGAAGGTAAGCRTTCAATACAAATTTTAAACGGTATTAATGTTATTCTATGTTTACCAACAGTTTTTCCTATGTCAAAAAATGTTACAAAGAGCGATATATCGACAGAAACAGAAGATTATAACGCATATAGTAAACATGCGTCAACGAATACACATTCACCTACTGATATTGAAACCCAAACAGAAAGTAATATGTTAAATACAATGGAACATACCATCTACAACACCTTAAATACAGCAATGAACAACTCGTTGCCAACTGTGCAGTTCGTGCCTCCTTCCACCCATACATACACACAAACATATGATGATTTGTTCACTGATTCTCTGCTGGGTTTCACTGATATTCAAACACAAACCAATTGGTCTAGTTTCGCTGATGCCGCCACAGACGCAGCAAGTAATGAAGACATTTCTGTGCATCACTACAACACATCCAGTGCAGGCACATGTACACGCTGTGCGTCCGATGAGTTGTTAGTGTCGACAGAAACACAAACCAGTTTCACGCAATGTTTACTCGAATCGCGCACAGCTAATGGTGACACAGAGGATGGAAACTTTAGCCTGTATCAAACTCAGCATACGCAAACTTGTGACATGCTACTGGGTGCACTTTTTGGGGCACAAGAGAGTGATTTGATTGCGGGGTTTCAATCCACCTATACGCAAACATGATGGTTCGACTTGGACTTGCATGTCATGGGAGATAGAGAGGAGCAAAGTTGGAAAAGTCAAGCCGAGTAAAATTAACAACAAAAAAAAATAAAATATATATATATGTATTTTATAACTTTTGCATATGTATTTTATTTTATGCATTATTAGAAAACTTAATTGATACTATTTATTAATATTAAATAAGCCTTCACAAAAAAAAAATACGATACGAAACTAATTAATAATACAAAATAATAAATATTTGATCTACTTTTGTAGCTTATGTGAATACATATAAATAATAAAAAAAAACTTATAATTAGAGATTTATTAACTAAAAGTTTCTCATTATTAATTTATTCTAATTAACTTTGGCCTTGAAGGTATGTAGCACGTATATATATTACAGAGAACGTTTATATATTATACGTTCTCTGGATGTAGTTTCCTTATTTGAAAAATATCGTAGCTCTTTGACATTTCTTATTCTATTACCGACTTTTGTCACATCTTTACTTTGACATTCGCTTCCATACGAACAAAACTACTCTTGAAAGCAAAAACGGATGAACGCCACATAGAGAAACGCATAAACAAAACAAACAGCGGTATTTGTAAAAGTGTTAAAAATACAGAAAACTCAATTTAGTTCTTTAAAAGAAAATTATTATTAATATTTACGAATTGTTAAAATAAAAGATCTGAATGAAATAATGTGCATGTGGTGAAAAGAAAGAGGGCAAACGTGCGCAGTTTACGCATTAYAAGCAGCTATTGCGTCGGGCGAAAGGTTTTGTCGTGTAGTTGTGTCCGTGTGTGAAAAAGGGGAGGGAATTGGTTTGTTAAATTGGACTGTGAAGAAAGTAGAAATGGTAGAAACTCTATCGTCGTCGCCGCCACCGAAAGATTTCGAAAAGTACTGCACAGATAATTCAAAGCAGATCTGTCGCTTAACGATTTCATTATCGAAATTTTAGTCCTTGCGATCAAAATACTATTGAAAATATGTTATGTGTGTATTTAAAATAAGAACAAAAACAACATAAGTGAAAAATAGTACAACTTTTAAATTGGGAATATTTACATACGAAAGCAAAAAAGCCAAAAACAAAAGTGTATACCTGGTTAAGGTGCAGCGCAGCTAAACGCTGGCATTAAAAAAACGCTGATAATACGGAAAACTGAGTAGCGTAAAAAACATATATACGGGTGAGGTCAAGTAGGCTGACCACTCGCACCGTCGTTTAAAACGCAGTCAGGCAGTCTGCTGCCTACACGACAATGTATGTAGGGTGAGGCTGCATCACAGTGAATTTATGCATTTTCGACTATCAAACAATTTAATATATGTACATATATACAGAAGCGGTTAAATTACAGTCAAGTTGACATACAAAGAGGCGGCAGTAAAGTTCTGCAATTCTACAGATCAACAAAATCAAACAAAAAAGAAAGCGGGCCATTGGCCAGTGATTGTTAGCTTTATATCCTGTTTCTGACACCGAAGCGTTGGTGAAAGGTGACTTCTAATAAAATACATATTTATGCCTTGTCTGTTTGACTGCCATATTCTGCTATTTATTTTAGTGCTTATAATGCAGCGAGTGAAATTGGGCGCCGATGAATTTACGGAGGCAAAATCATTATCCTGTAATCCAATATGGGTGTGCCGGATATTAGWAAAGCATAACTAAAAATTAATTTGCGCAGCAGCAACAGCAACTCACGATTTCTTGTGTTATAAATAATCAAGTTTAAAAGGAAGAGGCAAGGAAGAAAAATTAAGCTAACAAGCCAACAAGCCGGCAAGCCATATTTGGCCCACCCCGCACTTGTATTTACAACATTGACATTCACACACATGCTTGCACGTAAAAGGTAAAAATCAATGTCTATGCCTTCTCTAAAAATGTTGTTTTTATTGATATTTTTCGAAGTGCTGGTCATAAACGCAGACATTAGGACGACATACGGGTCATTTCAATATGGTTAATACAATATGGTCAACACCGCAATACAATAGTGTYTTATATAGCATATTGTGCTTTTGAAAAAATTTATTTGTGTTTGAAAAATTTTATTATAATATTTTTAAATAGTAGAGTGAGTTTTGTGGTAATATTTTTAAAAAATTTCGTTAAGATTCGAAAATCATAAACTAAAAGCTAATAGGGGAAATATTATAAATTTGGCGTGTATTTTTTCGAGGCAACGGCTCAAGATCCCTTGGAATTGTTTAGATCGGATCACTATAACATAGAGCTGCCATATAAAGTGTACTGTATATTTTGTTTTGTGAAGGGTATCAAGTTTTGTTATAACCGAAGTAAAAGTTTTTTCTCGTTTATTACCTCATTTTCAGATTTTGAGGTAACAGTTTACGTTCTGAATGAGGTTTAACTGCGTTTGGCCCTCTGCGCTCCGCTACGCAAAAAYAAACTGCGGATTTAATAGAAAATTCTCCGTTGCTTGCAAACTCTATTTTGCCAATGCCTAATAACGTTATAAAGACGAGCAGCGCCAGCGCCAGCAGTACCAGTAATGGGCGCAGCAGCAGCAGCAACAATAGTAGCAGCAGTAGTGCCAATGCCAATTCAGCAAAGTCAATTAATAGCCATAAAAATGAGACGAAAGCCTTGTCTGCCGCCTCGTCTGCGATGTCTAATTTTGTAGGATCGTCCAACACACTGCCAGACAAAAGCGTTATAATTAAACAATCAAACAACAACGAACGCATTGCTACACACCGGCGTGATGGTTCCAATATTACTGGTGTACAGCGRCCGCTATATCGCAAGTTACAATATATAAGCCCACAGAYGCATTTTCGACATGCTGCGGCAACATCGGAAGCCTTAGGTGATACGACGCTGCATGATAGTCGTAGCGATGTGCTTGTCTATTCCGAAGATGGACATTTAGTATCGGCTAGTTTAGAAGCACTCATCACACACATGGTGCCCACAAGCGATTACTACCCAGAGGAAAATTTCATATTCGCATTTTTGCTTAGCGCACGCCTATATGTGCGGCCGCATGAATTGCTTGCGCAAATATCACAAACTTGGGAGCGACAGCAGCAACAACAGCAGGAACTGAAACAGCAGCATAATCTACAGCAAGGCGTAGACGTGGTGGACGAAGCACATTTCAGTCATTTAGCCGTYGCTGCCTCAGCATCGCCGTTAATGCAACGTAAAGCCGCGAATAGTGCCGTTTTATTGCCAGCTGCAGTTGGCCATAATGAGGTAAACGTTATTGTGGAGGGTCACCTTAAGCAGCGTACTGCCATTCAGTTGAGTGCGCAGAATTGCATACGTTTGCTTGCCGAATGGATTGAGACGTTTCCGTATGACTTTCGAGATGAACGTCTAATGCAGCAGGTGCGCATATTAGCGCGGAAATGTGTCTACATTGATAATGCGCTCGGTAGGCGAGTGTCAAGAATTTTACAACTGCTTGTACATCGTCTCACAGTGCTAGAGCAATATGAGGCGACTTTGCAAGCAATGGCAGCTACTGATCTCACCACGGCGGGCAGTAATCAGCAACAACTACCGCAYTACAACACATCGGCCGCGGCGTCCACCACGGCGAGCACTCAAAGCGCCACGCACAATTCGCTAGTGGGTTGCGTTAAAAGTCATACACTGCACACAACCAGCATAACAGAGGCACACAAACCAACCACAATCACAAATAATTCAAATTCATTAGGCTCCGTGGCCGTGGCAGCAGTCGCAGCGGCCATAGATGGTAATAGCGCGCACGAAGTGCATGGCATTATGGACATATGCCCAAGTTGTGCGCAGTTGGCGCATCAGCTGACCGCCATTGAAYTAGAGCGGCTRTCACACATTGGTCCCGAAGAATTTGTGCAAGCTTTCGCCAAGGAATATCAACATGCTATTGATGGCAAATCAACAGCGACGACAACAACTAGCGGTGGCAAAAATGCGGCGAGCGTTGACTCCACGACGCTGAATGATATGAAGAAAACGCGCAACCTAGAATCGTACGTGGAGTGGTTTAACCGGCTGAGTTACCTGACGGCATCGGAGATTGTAAAGGTAACTATGAGCACAGCCCAGTGTGTCTTTGTGTGTGTGTGGCTGGGCACACATGCCAATTGGCTTAGTAACTTGTTTTAACTTTGTTGYATTTCATTTTTGTAGTATCCGAAGAAAAAGCAGCGTGTACGCATAATCGAATACTGGATAGAGACCGCGCGGGAGTGTTTCAATATTGGCAACTTCAACAGTTTAATGGCGATTATAGCTGGCTTAAATCTAGCACCCATATCAAGGCTAAAGAAAACGGTAAGTATGGACTGCTGGCAGAGGGGAGGGAGATTTACATATGAGTTGAACAGCGAGAGTGAGATTTAAAAAATGAAATAGAATTATTACCATTTTAATTTTTTTTTCTAATTATTATTTTTAATTAATTAAACAATT
>NW_017537012.1:74045-142848 GCF_001853355.1 Bactrocera latifrons
TTGAATTAATCAAAATTATTATTTTTGAAATAAACGTTTTTTTAATTAAATAATTTTTTTTTTAGTGATCAAAAGCGCGATCTGAATTTTTTTCATCACTGAATATATTTTTCCTTTTTGTATTAAAATTATTTTTTTTAGTGGTCGAAAGTTCAATCTGCAAAATTCTCTGTACTGGAGCATCAAATGGATCCAACATCGAATTTCAATAGTTATCGCTCAACGCTTAAGGCAGCCATGTGGCGTTCGGAAGGCGCTACGGAGGAACGTGAACGCATAATCATTCCATTTTTTAGTTTATTCGTTAAGGACTTATACTTTTTGAACGAGGGCTGCTCCAATCGGTAAGTGTACTTATTATGCGTTCAAATTTCAATTTTATATTTTTTCCAGTCGGTAAGTGTACTTATAATGAACTAAAATTTCAAATTTAAATACATACATATGTTGTGCTCTTATTTACTTCCATCGTTGCTTCACAGTTTGCCAAACAATCATATCAATTTTGAAAAATGCTCACAACTCGCCAAACAGGTGATGGAGTTTAACGAATGGAAGAAGGTCACTTGCCCATTTGAGCAAATGCCAAATGTGATTGCATATCTGCAAACCAGTAGTGTTTTAAATGAGAACACATTGTCGATGGCGTCTTTCGAATGTGAACCACCCGAAAACACCGAGGAAAAGGGTCGTTACAAAACGGTTAAAGCCGAAACCAAACAACAATTATTACATCAACTGCAAGAGCAACAACATCAACACCAACCATAGTCGTTTGCAACAGTGTTGCAACAAAAAATTATGTTATTTTTAAAGTGTGTGTATGTAGGCACTAGTGGGTTGGACGCGGCGCAAACTAAGTATTTGACATTATTTGTCKAAAAACTTGATTTGATTTTGTTCAAAATTCCTGACACTTAAAAACATTAAACTCCAAATGCAATTATCGAAAATAACCGTTATTTGCGTTCTGCGAAATGTCTAACCCGCGTGCGTTTATTTTCGTTTCTAGCAATTGTTGCGGAACGCTTGCCATTTTTTGATACCTACTTTGATATTTTCAAAACGTTTTTAAACATATACTAGGTCTAGTTACATTTATSTTTAGCATATAAGAAGACAACAGCAACAGCAACAACAATTAATAGCATCATAGTAGGGTAATGAAAGGAACAAGAGAGAAACACAATTAAAATTTACTTGAGAACAATTTTGTGACTTGAAAAGTCGAAAATTCTATAGCGTACTACTTAAAAATAAACATTGACGCAGCATTATGTGGTTGCCAGTAAATTGTACTTAATGCATTTAGTAATTTATCGAATAAATATAGCAAAACAAAACGTAAGCAAATCTCAAATAACGCTAAAAAACAGCAACAAAAAATATTAAAAATTTCTTAAAGAAATTATTTTAGTTACTTTAATATATTATTTTATATATACATACATAACTAATTATGATTTTTTTTTACTATTTAAGTGACCACTTTTGTGTTTATCTTCAAAAGGATTTAATGTACAACTCTGTGTGTGTTTTGTAATACGATATGTAGCTCTATTAATGTTTAAACAATTGGACACAAAAACTCTTATGTAAGTTGTAATTGTACTATATACATACATACACACTTGCAAATGCATTATTTGCTAAATATGTACATGTAAAACTTATAATGCACCCGATATTTATGAGAACATTGCGTGTTTCTATTGCTAAGTTGACAGTATTGATATTTACAACTAAAATTTACTATTATATAGTTGGAACATGATGAGGAGAAGAGATCAAAAGCATATTTTGTAAACTAAAAGCGTAAACATGAAATATAACTAATTAGTTATCAATTGTATTACACGATAACAAATGCTCACTATAAAAGCAACAACAAGGCAGTATTTATGTTCATGAACATTTTCTTTATATACGCGTAAATAAAACAATGGCAATTTACAACACAAAAATTAAATTAAAAAATTAACACAAAAAAAAAAAAAACACATAAATAAACTAAAATTTTCGAAACCATCAAACAACATTAATATTGTGCGAGTATTTGAGGAGAAGTGAGCAGAAAACGAGCGAATGAATTGTGGTAGCTATTACGATGCTTTCCTTTATAAGATTATTAAACCTAAGCTAAAAACTTTTTAAACAACAACCGACAAAAACCGTAAACAAAACAAATTTGTAACAAATTTCTCAAGCTGACGCTGAAAATAAATTCTACAAAAAAATAAATGCTTGCCAGATTTCTMTTTCTTAAATTCATTACGTCACACTTGATTTTTCTGGATCTGGAGCTAACAGAACGAGAAAACTGCAGGAAATGCCTAGAGCAGGTTTCTTGTGCAACGATGGAGCATCGCTTGTGCACTTGTCCCGCATTGGCAAGACTAAGTTGTAAGCACTGGAAGAGGTATCGACAGTAAGGCGCCAAAGTCTTGTTAAATTCGCGTCCTAAACGATGACAAGTGAWCTCCATTCGGTATCGCAAAGGATCAGACGGGTCTATGCGACCAGATTAACCTAACCTAACTTATGTACGCCGCACACGCATTAAGGTCGGCTTTGAGCGTCTGCGGGCATCCTAAGCTGGAAAGTTGTAAAAATTCTCCGTTATTATTAACGATATTAGCTTGATTACAACTATTTTATCACAGGCCATACCATCATTTACCAGAATATAAGTAGAGTAAATTACGTTCGCTGAGGCAACAGGTAGTAAGTGTATAAAGAGGATCGTATGGTTTTAAATTTGACAAAAGCAACAAATTTTGGTACACAAGTGACATATTTCATTGGTAAGCACTTAATACGTCACTATTTTAACATTTCAGCGTTTATTAAAAATGACAATTTTTAATTTTAGGTTGGTAACGCCATATTTCAGTTGGAAACTGCGTATAACTGTATGAAAATCTATTACAAACAAGCTGTCTAAATATGTATGCACAACAATAACACTGTGTTAATAAGAAAAAGGCGAATGCATGCACAAAAGTAAAATGCAAAGAAAATCCAATAAGAACGAGTAGCTTGCAAATACGTTGTAGAGCAATAAACATGCGTGGAAGTGAGACGACCGCTATTGCCGGAYGCATTGTTTTTGCTTAACAGTTTTTCAGTAGTGTAAATTTTTGACATTCTTGTACGGAAAATCGGCAAATGCGAATCGCGATAATGGAAAAACTGCCATTTGGCGGCTTCGCTGTGGCAAAAACATTTCAGTTGTCAAAAGTGTTTGAGACGTTGAGCCGAATGGCTGGCTAGAGCGCGTTTCTGGCAACAAGACTGGTAAATGAAAAGAAACAAAGAGACAATTCCAATTGGAGCAAAAATCCATTTGAAGTGTTTTCTTTTTTGGTGAAGTGTTCACTAATTAGAAATATAAAGTAAAAAAGTAAATATTTTGTTGATAAAAACACTTGCAACATTTCCGGTGAAAAAAATTGATAAACATAACTGCCTGCTAAAACTGCAAATTCGTGGTGAAAAAAGTGAGAGCGAAAGAAAGAAGACATTGATTTGTTACAAGTGACGCGACTTATGCTCGAATTGTACCATTTAATTACACGCGCAGCATTGCACTGCTCCAATTTCTGTGCATATTTTTGTGTGTCTCGTCGTAACGTCACCCACAGCCGAGTGACTCCCCTTTTCGGCAGTGAAAGTATTTCCGTGAATGCGACGTGTACGTAGGAACTTCACTCTGTCAGCCTTATACGACATATGCCAATGTTTGTGTGTAGGTATGTAGGTAACCTGAACGTCTTTGCAGTTTCCTAATCGCTTTAGARCACCGCTGAGGCGTAAAATCTTGCCGCAAGTGCAGCAGTTGCAGCAGTCGCAGCGACGTTGACTGCGGCGACAGCATTGTCTACACGGATGCTTTGTGCTGGCATGTGCATTAACAACGTTGATATTTGTTAGTGGCGCTGCAACGCTTACGTGTCCTTGAATTGGTCGACTGACGCTGGTAATTTKTATGGCATTGGTGATCCATTTCAATCATTGCATGGCATACTTTCTTCCGGCGGAAATGCTGCTATCGCGTATTGATTGCGCGGCTGTGTTAAAAACAATATTTCTGTGCTAATAAATGCAGTGCTGCCAATATACTATTATACATTGTTGACTGGAGTGATGCATTGCGACGGAACCTGTTGGCGTACGGTCTGCTGTATAGAAAAACAAATATTTGGCACAAAAGTAAATAAAAAAATTTGTATGTAAAGTGAGACAAAAAAAAAAAAAAAAACAAAAACGCACAGGCAATTAATAGCGACGAAAAATCGATTGTGCTCATTTGTTTGGTTTTTCGCTAACACTGTGCACCACTGACTTATGCAGTGCGGTTGGCAGTTAGTGAATAGCGGTGCATACAGTTACTTGTGGCTTAGTGTGTTTTCGGCAAGTTAAAAAATTAATAATATTTTTCAACATAGCTATACATACGCTGGAGAAATAAGGTGATAGTGTGAAGTAAAAACAAAAACATACATATAAACATGAAAACCGTTACAATTTCCACCATATAAAAAAATCACCACATTTACTCCCCTCTCTCGTCTTACTGCACGCATGAGTCATCCGCCTTTTAACTGACCCCCTTTGGCCAATATTGCTGTTGGCTTACAATTAGTCGGAAAATCAACATATAAACACAGCGTGTCGTCGTGTTTGGAAAATGAAAAGTCACAACAAATATGCAAAATTACCCCAAGATTTAGATTTAAGTTTCCAAGAGCAATTGGATGTGGATGCAAGTGCTTCGGATGAATTTAATTTAGCTGCTGGCATTGGTTTGGCAGACGATACAGACGACGACGAACACGTCCCAACAACAACAAAAACAGCAGCAGCAACTGGTGACCTAAACGCAGCCAGCGCATTGGAGGGTCACGTTTTCGACGACGAAGAGGACGAAATTGTAATAGCAACTGCTTTAAGCAGCGGTRGTAGTGTTGGTACCCGTACGAATGTTGTTGGCGGTGGTGCAGCCAATGTGCGTGTGAACACGTCAGCCAAAAGTGGCGATAGGAAAGTGCGTGGTGGCGGCGGTGTGGCTGTTGCTTTGGGCAGTGATAGTGTAATCGAGGTAAGTGGTCATTTATCAATAAAAGGTAAAGAAGTTATTTTTTGGGTAAAACAAAATCTTTTGAACTGTTTTTAGGCGCAATATAGTGTGACTATGCAGCGTACAGCTTATATATTTATATACTGAATATTTTTAAGTTTTTTTACGAAATCTGTAGTATCCAAAATGCATATCAATATAACTGAGCTTTCAAAATCAAGTCCTTACATATACAACTTATTTTCTTTTGAATATATCTTTACGAACTTTGGCACATATCATTATCCAAAGTAGCGCTATAATCTCCAAACAATTTGTTTAGATCGGATCATTATATCATATAGCTATACAAACTACCCTATCAAAATTAAGATAAAGATCTTTTTTTTCCCTTTTTTTCCATTTTTTATAAATAAAATTCTACCGATTTGTTTCTAATTATAATTAAAAAATTATAATATAACTCAAATAACCTTACTTATTGCTTGAAACATTCCATATGAACTCATTTCAATAAAATTTACTCTATGGCCAACGTTAAAACACCGTCTAACCCCCACATAAAAAATTTACATAAGAAATATATCAACCCTCCATAAAGAATTCATATTAGTAATATAACCGTATAACAGTGTAAAAACAATATCAATGTAATAAAATTACAATAAGGCTTCGAAAATGACAAACATAAAAAAAAGGAAAAAAGGAAAGTYCCTTAAAACCAAAAATAGCGGTCAGCCATTAATATTTAAAAACTGAAAAGTGTTCATTGACGTAGATTAAAGGTAAGCCCTACGTTAACGTGTCATTTGTCAGTGTCACCTTGTGAGTATGTAATATAACATTATATACATAATATGTAAGTGTGTATAACATTCACCAAAAGTATGAATAAACAAAATCAATCGAGGCGATTAAWGTTCGGTTTATATGTGGGCTCATAAATATAGTGGTGGATATAAATATTAATATCAATAGGGTAGTTAAGTGTAGTCCATTTATTTACTAAATGTAGGGTAGAAATTTAGGTAAAATTTCACGACTGGCTCTGACTTATTTTAWTATATTCTCTTTTACCAAAAATCAAGTAAAAAGAAGATGACATTTACTACTATGAGAAAAAATAGTAAGATTTTAYTCATAATTTTAAAATTCTTAATTTATTCTTCAAAATTTATGGTGTTACCCTAAAGTAATCACCCTTGGCCGCAATACACTTGCGCCAACGATTTTTCTAATCCTTGAAAAAGTTGTTAAATTAAATTTTCGCGTATTTTTTTGTCACAATATACATATGTATACCKATACGTTATTTACCTATTAAAAATAAAAACGTAAAGCAACTTGCTAAAAACTTATAACTACTACTTATAATAAATATATTTTACATCCGCTGAAAAAAAAATGTATATTTATATTTTTTTAAACAAAAATTGTTTTCTAAAAACTTAAAACTTTTTCAAGGCGAATGCAATCCTGTTGCAAACAAAGTCAATCAGACGCCTTTACATCCGTTATTCGTTTCATTGAGAAGTTTGTTCGAACGCGAATGAAAACGAGTGCAATTCAATCGTAACATGATAAAATTGAAGATTTCTTAGTAAACTTTGTGTTGATTTGAAAATAATTTTATTGAAAATAAAGTTCGAAGAGTGCTTTATAGAAAGCATGTAAAACATTAGTGCGTGCGTTCGATTTCAAGCGGCTATTTTGCGAATGAAAAATATATGTCTTGCAAATGAGTGACGTGAGTTGGCGAAAAAATTTTAATGTAAGAGTGTTAGTGTAAAGTGCGTGCAAGTGTGAAAAGAAGTTGAAAACACCAAGGCAATGGCAGATTACTCTAAAATGGTTACGGCCCAAGTGAAAATGCGTTCATATTTATATTTATTTAGAAGATAGTGTGTTTTCTTAATATAAACATGTTCATACATGTTCATAGATGTATAATGCAGTTATTAGTTGAGTTAATGATTGTCAATACGTAAATATGTTTATAAATGACCTTGAAGTTACTTAGTTATGTTCGTAAAAATCGCAACAAACATACAGCAACAACATAATACAAATGCATTTGCAAATATGCGCAAAAGCAATTAATATCATTGTTGTTTGATGACACTACAGAKTATAGAGCGAACGCATGGTGTCTCGTGTGAACTGAGTGCGAGGTATGCTCTCTTTGCGCACTTGATATTACTGGTAATTAAAAGACAGACAGTAGAAAACTCTCTTTCCATATGAAATATGTGATAAGTTAAGAGTGCGCATAAGTGAATGGTGAGAAATAAAGTGTTTTTGTTAGCATGCGCGTGAGCTTTGTAGTAGGATATTTTTTGTATTCCAGTCTGTGAATCAAAGTCAATCAGACGTCTTCACATCCGTTATACATTTTAGTTAACAGTTGGTTTTAACGCGAATGAAAACGAATGCATTCAACCGCAGCAGGATAAAATTAAAGATTTCTTAATAAATTTTGTGTTAATTTGAAAACACTTTTATTAAAAATAAAGTTCGAAGTGCGCTTTGAAGAAGGCATGTAAAWCATTAGTGCGTGCGTTCGATTTTAAGAGTATATTTCGTGAATGAAAAAATACATATGTATGTGTGTTGCAAATGAGTGGCGAGAGTCGGCGCGTGTGAATATCTAAATGTAAAAAAGTGTGCAGGTGTAAAAGGAAGCTGCAATTATCAAGGCAATGGTGGGGTGCTCTAAAATAAGTACGTCTCAAGTAAGTGAAAATTCATGTATAATTACATATATTTATTTAATTAGTAGTATGTTTTCTTACACACATGTATGTACATACATATATAATATATAATGCAGTTATTAGTTAAATAAATGATTGCCTATACGTTAATATGTTATTAAATGGCCTTGAAATTACTTAGTTATGCACAGAAATATTCGAGAAAATCGCAACAAACATACAGCAAGAACATAATACAAATGCATTTGCAAATATACGCAAAAGCAATTTGCATAGTTTTTGTTTTGGGGACACTACACACTGCAAACGTGTTAACTGAGTGCGCAGCATGCTCTCCGCACTTTTCATTCGTCGATTATGGTGTTTGGTGATCATGTGCTGTACTGTGGTGTGTTTTGTTAAGGTGGGCCAGTTTTTCCCATTTAGAGTGGGGGGAGGCTTAACTCATTTAAACACTCTCTTTTTATATAAAATGTGATAAGTTAAGAGTGCGCATAAGTGAATGGTGAGAAATAAAGATTTTTTGCTTAGGTAGGATACTTTTTGCATTGCAGGGAGTGAATTTGGAAATGCGTTAAATATGAATGGGTGTTGTTGAGCCAAGTGATTGTTGAAAGTGGTGCAGTTACAAAGTAGTCGATTTGCAAATAATAACACGTAATATAATATATAGTCATGAAGAGAAAAATATAAAACTTTTATAATAAACTATTCAATTCTGGTAAATACGGTAGTTGGATTTGGTGAAAAACTCACGAAAAATCAATGTAGTATGTGACGGTCGTCCCATAATTATGACCTCTTTTTACGAATAGCTTCAAATAGCATTCCTTGTTGACAGTTTGGCCGGTGGAAAGCAATTCAAGTGCTCCTCACCTCGGTAATTAAAAAAAAACTGTCAACATAACCCTGATTTTTGACCACGTCAAGGTTTGTTTGACTTGAGCTCACCTTTGTCATGATATCCATCTGATTGATCATATTTTTCGGGCTCGTAAGCATAGAATAGAATAGCATAGCAGTAATAATCTGTTTCGTGATACGGTGTTTCTCGAAAAAGTAATGATTTGGGATCCAATCGTGGTTTTAGCACAAACTATCTTTCATAGTGGTTTCCTCCGATATTTCAACGATGCCAATAATATCTCTGACTGTTAATTGTTGATTTTCAAGTATCAATTCCTTATGATTTTTCTGTTTGTTTAATTTTCACTCGAAATTGAAATTAAAATATCTTACTATTTTTTGCTCACCGAACAAATCTCTGATATATATTTATAGGGTAAAATGTATGCTATATATTTTTAAATTAASTTTAAAACACTCCAGCATACTTTTCACTTCAAAGCTATCTCAACTTTTGTCGAAATTTCACTTAATTTAATCCATTGCCTCGCAATATATTTATGCTTTCGGAAGTTTATCGCACTTATTACTTGAAAACGTATATATGCAGTCATCAGTGCATATAAGCTCAAATTTCAAGTTCTCATTTCGCCTTGAAGGCACATACCACACAGTATCCTGTGACAATGCATGCAGTTGGACAAACTTTGCTCGCTTGCATAGGTGGCTGTGTGTGTCCATGTGCTCTTATGCATGTGAAAAGTGAAAACTTTTTCCATATCCTTTGCCAAGTTCATTCATGTGGTACTTTTTGTTTGAAAATTTTACCAAAATATTTTGCCAGAAATATTTACACATTTCCCGTCTCAAGCTTATCATTCCTAATTTTCTCTTCACTACACACCGCGCCAGCATATTCTCTATGAATACTCTATGACAAACACTCGCACACACTCTCTATATCGTTCTATAGTAGTGTGTGTGTGTTTTTTTTTCTCATCAAGAAATTCCATTGTTGGCAAAATTCCTCTTAAGTTTCATACATAGCATATTTCTGCGGTGGCAAAGAAGCTTGCTAGTAGCCGACATACATTTGTGTGCTTGTGCTTGCCAATGGTTGGGTGTGAAACCGATTCATTACAATCGAAACCTTGAAAAGTTTTATGTCATTTTGTGTGCGTGTGTATGTGTGCAAAGTGGTAAATTATATTTGTATTAAAATAAGTGAATTTTCGTTTGAGTGATGCTTCTAATGGTGGTAATCAGTATATTTGTGTGTCAAAACTTTGCAACGCTTACGACTTCTTTGATCTGAAAAAGGTTGTTAGCAAAAAAGGATAACTTAAACAATACCAGCAAAGAAAGTTTAGAYAAGCAATATGAATACTTGGTTTAATGTGGAGTCATATTCCTTTTTAACAGAGAAAAAATTTATTCGACTTTCTTCCTTCTCTGTGGATAAAAAAAAAWTCTGTGTAGAATATCTTGTCCGTGAAAAAATTTAAAAAATAGCGACGTTGAATTTTACCCACAATTTTTGCAACTTTTGGTTCGCCGAAACCCGATTTTTGAACTATTAAAAAACTAGTAGGTCATTTGTATGGAGAAATACAAATACAAATAATCACATTTTTTTAAATAAATTATTATTATTATTTTTTAAAATAATTTATCGAAATATGAGAGAATCCACTTTTTCGATTTTCTTTTATAATTAATTTTAATATGTTATTTTTATTGTTATAATTTTTCTAAATATTAAAAAATYGATTTTCTTATAATTTATCAAACTTGAATAAATCGATTAATTTTTGTTCTAATAATTTACTGAAGTATGGCAAAATTGTTTACTTTTCCAATTCATCATGTGTACCATATATATTCATTTGGAATTTATCGAAATATAAAAAAAGAAAAATTAAAATTTTTAAAAGATAATTTATCTAAATATGAAAAAAATCGATTCTTTATAACTAAAAGATTTTTCGTAAGTTAGCGAATAAAAAAATCGATTTTAAAATTAAAAAAAAAGTTATCGAAATATGCATTTTTTTAACTTAATAGTTTTTTTTGGTATTTTTTCGATTTAAAAATTAAAAAATAATAAATTATCGATACATGATTTCGTTTTAATTTCGATACTATTTTCATTTGTCTATACAATAGTAGTAAAATTGCTCTTAAATATAAGAGAACAAATAGTATTGAATATAGAGGTTATCCACTTTAATAAGGTATCCGCATACACTCTTGTACGTATTCAATTTGATAAATTTGTTTGTTACTTTTCCATGAAATTTTTTTGATAGGAGGGCAGAAGCGAGCAGAAGAATGGCGAATAGAAAAAGGCAGTACAAAATGAGCCTATGACATTTCGCGCTAGCAATTGTCAACTGCTTCATAAATATAATTTATTATTAATTTTGTTCTTGGCAATAAGTGTCTGCCGGTCGAAATGGCTTTTCATATCACTTTAGTGGAACTATTATAATATCATTTTAAAAACCTTGTTTACCTTAACTGATTGATAGAAGAAAGAATGCTACATTAATAATGACTTACCACTGCATTGATAAGGCAGTTGGAAAATATTTTATAAATAAAATTTGCTTAAATTTCCTTTCTTTTAATGAATAAATTACTTTTTAAGAAAAATATTATTTTTCAACCCTCGAATTTCGGAGAAAAATACATTTTTAAAACAATAGTAAAAATTATGCATACATAAACTCACACACACGATAGCCAGTCTCATAGTTACGCAAACCACCAGTTTATTTATATGCACAATTGCCTCAAATGCTGCACTTCAAAAATACAGTATTTATTTATGACTTCTCCGAAATTAATTTCAACTCATTTGTTGACTTTCAAAACTAACTTTGCGCTGCGCCCGCCTCGTCTACGACTACAGGAAGATTGACAGCACTGTACGGCATATCCGGACGAAATGAGGCAGTCATTGGCAGTCATACTTTGTGCAACTTCCGCTGTGGTTGACTGCCATAAATCAAGCGCACACAGGCATATGCTACAATGTCTACCAACACATACTCGTATACCTACATACATATTATATATACGAATTTTTATGTGTGCCTCTGCATATACATACACACACAGAAATGCTAATGTGCGCTTAAATTAGGCGGAAGCTGTTAAATGTAATCATTTAATTTTATGGTTTATTTAATTATGTTAGCGATGATGTGTGAAGCTTGGCATTGGGCCACCTTCGGCGTGCAATCCTTTCGTTTGGCTGTGAAAAATTAATGTCTGTCTTTGTATGCGTGTCAGTTTGTTTGTTTTTAATTCAAATTAAAAGTTTGTTGAAAAGTAAACAGACACCCACACACACATACATAGCTACAAATTTGCTTATGTAATTGGCCGGGCGCCAACAGCAAACCGCCATCGTTGCGGCTAACGGGCGTTTATTCGAACTTGCCACATCAGCAACATTTTAATGCGCTTGTGGGTGTGTGTTGGCAATTACTCATACACATGTTGCATTTTTTATGTATGTTTACCGGGTTTGTTCTGTGTTTTATTTTCATATTAATTTTCCTTGTTTCAAATTAATTATATGAGTGCGTACTGAGCGCGTCCGCGTGTTGCGGTGAAAATATGCAAATTCATATTTTATTATGCTGATTATGGTCGCCAAATAAATAAGTTGCCRACATTTGTTTGTGTGCGTGCGGGCTCGTCAAACTGTTGTGCTTTTTGCGAGGGTTCAGTGTTGTGGTTTTTAATGCGCTTTTTATGCGCAATGCACAGTCAGGCAATCATGTGTGTTCTTTTCGGGTTTGAGTATGTAGCTATATGCAAAAGAAAGGGAACAGCAATAAATTCTAAGMAAGCAAGAAGAGCGGTTGGACACTCCGTTCCCACGACAGTCGGGTCTAGGAAAACCGGAACGGACCCGGATTTTTATCCGGCCAAGGACTGTCAAGTCGGCAGAATTCTGCCGTTACAACAACAACAACAACAACAACTGTTGGACACTAAAACGTGATTTGAATGTTTCAGTTTTATTGGCTCGGCTTTAATATTCCATTTATGGGCGTGTTTAACCAGAGAAAAATTTTCTGAAAAAAATTTTCAAATTGGAGCACTTTATCATATAGCTGCCAAACAAAGTGAATGATCGGAAAAAAGTTATTGTGCGGAAAAACCTTTTACTTCACGGGATATCTTTACTAAATTCGGCATGAATTAGTATCCATAAGAATTCTAAAATATCCGAAGAAATTATGCAGATCGGACTATTATATCATATAGCTGCCAAACAAACTGAACGTTCGGAATCAAGGTCTTTTATGGAAAACTTTTTATTTGACAAGATATCTTCACGAAATTTTCCCACTACACTGAGAAGAATGCGTTCTAAAATAAAATTATGGTTCGATATTTTATCTCCAGTAGTGATCAATAGTTATTGTCATTGTAAATTTTGAATTTCTTTATGCCAAAGAGACATACAGTGACACACGATCAGTATGCTGCTGTCCACTATACAATATTTCCTCATAAAATATATTATATCACCAAGAATCGCATGATTGCTGTTTTTAACGACTTTCGTTCAAATTAATTAAAAAATTAATACGCCAAGGCGTATGCGTAATTATTTACAAGTAAGTTTCAGCTGCCGACGCCATGGCGTATGAGTAATTATTTACAAATACGTTTCAGCTGCATATTTTCCATTGGTTTAACTTACTTTTCACATTGTTTGCTACATTTTGTGCGAGCAAAAATTATACAAACATTCATTTTACATATATTTAATTTTGATATATAAAATATATGTATTATTTTAATTTCTCTCATGACTCATTATAATTTTAAATACACTCTAAAGACATAATGCATTAACGCGGTTAGCGGTCATCATCATCATTGTCAGCAACAGCGACATGCACGCAGCAAGCAACGCCAAGCGTGAAAAGGCGCACAGCATCGCGTAATGCGCGCTAGCTCATTATGTGCGTTATTTTATTATTTCCACTCCTTTTTGCCATTATACAGCTTTCCTTTGCACACTGCGTACWGTCCGCCACGGCAACKCAACAGTGCGATGTGAGTGACAAGCGCAGCAACCATACAATCAACAGGAAGCCACAKTGAACATACAAACCTCAACGCCACCGYGGCACAACAATGAACCTAGYACACCGCAGCGGCAAACCGAGGCAGTAGTCTGCTACAAAATAAGRAGCAAACCGGCAGGCAAGTTGATGTTGCTGCTTTAACTGCTGTTTAAGAGGATGTGTGATGCTATCAGCCGTTTCATCTGTGCTATTTTGGCATGTCTGCGTAATTTTTTGGCGAAATTTCGTTAAAACATAAAATTGGCTGTCACAACCGTTGGGTGTCAGCAACAACAAATAACCGTTAGGTAGCTGTGCAACATKAAATTGCGCGTGCTATTCGCAGCGCCAACGTTGGAATGCTTACAAATGAGAACTAGAAATTATATGAAGAAAATTAAATAAAAAGAAGCAAGAAGAAACATAGTACAATAATACCCTTCACACCCTTCCCTTCTTCGTAGATTTCACCGTTGCCTTGGGCAATAACCCATGCCAATTTACTGAAGATTTCTCCTCAAACGGGAAAGTTTTAAATACAAGCACTTGATTCCGATCGTTTAGTTTGTATGTGAGCTATATGCTATAATGGTCCGATCTGAACAATTTCTTCCGAGATGACATCATTTCTTGAGAAAATAGCTCATGTCAAATTTCTTGAAGATATAACGTCAAACGTGCCACACTACGTGAAGATTTGTACCTTGCAGCTTTCTACTATAGTGGTCCGATATCGTCTGTTTCGCCAAATGAGCAGCTTCTTAAGGAAAAAAGGACGTGTGTAAAATTTCCGATCGATATCTCAATAACTAAGGGTCGCGTATATACAGAGGTTCGGACAGACGGACATGATTTAATCGACTTAGCTCGTCACGTCAAAAATTAATATATACTCTACAGGGTCTCTGATTTTTCCTTTTGGCTATTACAAACATCGTTGCAAGCTTAATAACCCCTGTTCAGGGCTGGTAACACTCTTGAGTGAGCGAAAATTTAACGATTTGCATGGCTGACTCTCCATACTTGCCGCTGTTTATATCTTTTTGTATAGCGTTAGCGCCCGTTCATGTCACACAACCACTCTTTGGTCGGCAGCAACATTTAGCTGAAGTTGTAAATTTATCCTGCGGCCTCTGGACCCTCACTGTGTTTTGCCTACTTACTTATTTTTTATTGCCACTTGTTTGTTGTTATTATGTGCTGTACAAGATAAATGTCATTTTGGTAAATTTAATTTAATTTGTAGGAGTAATTTGTGTGTAGGCGCTGAGATTTTTATGAATTKTTGCCGCCTTTAAATGTGCATCATTGCTTTCGGTGTCTTTATTGTTGTTCATGCCATGGCTTGCCGTCGAAAAAAGTGGCTTTAAAAAATTCTGCATGGGCTGAATGGGCCGATACAGCTTTTTTATGGTTTTCTGATATTCTAAACCTGTTTAAAAAAATTTTATTTGATTTTTGAACTTTTGAGTTTCTTAAAGCTTATTTTTCCTTTCATAAATTGAAAACTGCAAGCCATCAAAATTTTAAATATAATTGTTTGCGTAATTTACTATCAGTATGTGGTTTGAAGAACCATATTAATTCAAAAACCACTTTTTGACCACACTAAAGACAAATACCAACCTATTTTGCTTGAAATAACATATTTTATATCAAATTCTGGCCAGCGTTCTTCTCGCTTTAATCTCCGTTTCCGTTTCTTCTCCCGTGCTTTGATCTTTCACATGCATACATATATAAGTTTTATACCCAAACTCATTTAATATCAATATTTAAAAATTTCTTTGCCTACATCTAGGCGCGTGGGCGTATGTATATTTACATATATCTGCTTCAAAAATCAAGTATCCGTCAATATTGTAAATATTTTTAATATCGACATAATATTTTAAAATGAATTTCATCAAATTTGTTTACTTGCACAAGCATCTAGGTTAAGCGCCTGAATGTAGGCAATTTGCGGTACGCTTCAATAAACAAGCCGCAGGGCACATTAAAGTGATTACATTGATAAACACGTGTATAATATTAGAATGAGAAATATATGTATGTATGTGTATGTGTGTGTACTGTGAAACATGTATTTTTTGTGTCTTCGCACATTGGCTTATTTGCATGTTTGTTTACTTTTGTGCTTAAAATGTTTTACAACACTGTTTACAGCTATGTACATTGCGGTTTTCCCCTAATAGCAACTTCAATTGTGTATGTCTTACAATTAATACAATTTTCTAGTACGAAAGGGTGCCATTTATCATTGGAAAACCTACRCACATACATATGTATATGGAATGTGTCCGTGCCATAGAGGAGACTTAAATGTCTAATCACTCCCACGAAGTAATACCTAATCAGGTGGTATCGCCGTGGGAGTGTCTGGAGTTGGGAGTAGGTTAGGTTTAGCGGATTAAAGTTCCGCACTTCGGCTTTTGATGCTTCCCCCTACTTAAAAAAAAAAWWAAAAAAAAAATATGGAATGTGTACACACATATATGGTACAATGTTTGTTTCAGCTTTTGCTCGAAAGGCTGTTCTATTAAATGTTTTTTGTCCACAAAAGCAGGCGTCACACTTTTCTCTTCGCCCAGTATATGAAATATTGCCATTATGAACTGATGTTCTATATGCCTTTGTGCTTGTTGTATGGCTTTGTTGTTGCAAACTTGGTAATCTTTCTCGTATCAACTGGGTTATTTCGGGTTAAGCATCAAATACTTAATGTTGTGTTTATTCAAGTGGGGTCACAGCCGCTAGTCAATCAGCAATTTGTCTGTGATTATTTATGATTTTTAGTGAACCGCAAATATTTCATTATATTTTCATGGTATTGAGTGCCTTTTTACTATGTTTGATTATTATGAAATATGTACATAWWTGACTGGAAAGCAGCAAATAAAGTAGCTTATAAATACATTAGAAAAAAATTTCATAGTTTTAACSCGAAGAGTGGTAAAATTTTTGAAAAATATTTATCGATATCACACCTATCGATATTTATCGACAATATACATACATATATCGCTATTTATCAATAATATTTTATATCTGCATTTGACGTCAATATACATAAATCAATATTTATGTTATATATTTTTATTTAACGATATACATATTTCGATATTATTTTAAATCGATATTAAATTTCAGTTTTCCTTTGTGTATTATTAAACTGATTTCCATCGTTAATATYTAGAATTCTCAACAAGTTTATGCAATTTATAATGTATATTTTACTATTTCCAAAATATTTTGCAGTTTTACATTGGTTTATAAAATATTTCAAATTTATAGAAGAGCTTCTCATAATAAGTATTGTTAAAGTTAATTATTAAAGTTTCTACATTTCTTACATATAGGTTGCTAAAAAAGTCTTGCGGTATTTTCGTTAGCTRGCGCTGAGAACCCGTAGTTCTAGTTTTATTCGTCGCATCGGGTCATGCTRTACCTTKTWKGRAAGCTCRTTTSACGCGCTAACACRTGTTTGATTGATTGTCGTCTCTTTTAAGAACGAAAAATATGKCATATTTTACAGTACTACTACGATAAAGGCAAAAATGCATCTCAAGCCGCCAATAAAATTTGTGCAGTTTATGGACCCGATACAGTTTCCATTTCCACCGCACAACCATGGTTTSAACGTTTTCGWTCTGRTGTAGAGGTGGTCGAAGATGTGCCACGCTCCGGAAGGCCTGTCGTCAAAAATTGCGTTAAAATCGCTGAATTGTTCGAAAGTGACCGGCATAATAGCAGTCGTAGCATCGGTCAATAGCTGGGCAAGAGCCATCAAAAAAAATTTTATCAACAATTGAAAATTCAATAAAAATACCGCAAGACTTTTTTGACAAACTATATGGAGGGTTTACTGACGAGACTTTAAGAAGATCTAACGATCCTATCTTTGCTTGGTCGTCACTTACTATTGACGTGAAAAGTTTCTTTACAATCTTTCTATCATATTTACAAATTTAATGCGTTCAAAAAAATATAAATTTTTAGCAGTTTAAAGCGTAAAAATATAAATTTTTTTTGTCCAAGTTTGCACATTGAAGCAGGAGAGGTCATACAGTTGCTCACATGGCTTTTATCCTCTTTATGTAACCGAAATAATGACACCAAAACTGCAGAAAGTTGGAAATCTTCGCAACCGAATTCTAAACAATAAATTGCCACTATACAAACCAACGCTATATAATATTTATAGCGCAGCAAAAAGCAAGCYAAAAATAACAACGACCAACGAATAAACAAAGCTCCACCACAACATGATCCTAACTAATGGCCCAAAAAACTATTTGAAAAATGACTTTGTTACGCCATTTTTTCCACCATTTCGTTTTTGCTTCTTATTTCCCAACCCAAGAATTCTATTGCTTTATTAATATTTTCCCCATTACGTACGTTGCTGTCAGTACAATGTGCAGTTAGCTTGTAATCCGATTACGCACTTTAAATTATTCCCACTTGAAGTTGAAGCGCTAAGATTGAATGTGTCAGAGCAACAACAACGTAAACAAATAGCAAGATGCTGTTGCTAGAATTTACGCTTCCGCTCAAAGACGTAAATGCGAGTTGCAACCTGCCCTGCCCCGTGAGGCTGCTGTCCATGACGTACCTTAGCAGACCCGCCCTTGAAAGACATTTACTATGGTACGCATACATTCAAGCAGAGATAGTTGCGTTTTTGTTGCCGTTATTGTTGGTGTTGATTTGTGCCAGCAGCTTCGTTGTGCGCACCACTGCAAATTGCAAAATGAAGCATTAAGAACACGGGATTATGCTATGTTATTGTGCCGGGCAGCAGCAACGCACAGTCGCATGGCAGCCATGTTGGTTTAACCTCGCGTGTTTATTATGTTCGTGTGCAGCTTTGACTTGCACACTACACATTGGTTGTCAGGATTAATTGATAGGGATCAAGAATGCAAGCTGTTGCAGATGTGTTAAGTTTTGTTGCAGCTTTGCAGAGCCGCTGTGTCCCAAGTGGAGTGGTATTTGTGCGAGTTTACAGTTGTCATGGCTTTTTGGTATGTTGTTGAGTCTATAGTGGACAATATATGTATATACAGCTTTACATGCGAAAAAATCATGTACAGACAAAGCCAAAGAAGCAATCACGATTTTTCTTCAGAACCATGTGAATTTTTGACGATTTAACATCTCTATAGCTGAATTTCTTGCTTTACTTTATTATGTCTCTCTTCTTATGCTTCTTATATACGGTTAAACTCAAAACTGGTAGCGCGGAAATATGGAGATAACCTCAAAAACGCTTTAGAAATACATAAAATGTGAATTGTTATAATTGTTAGTAACAATTTTGGTGTAGTTTCTATTTTTTTCCAAACTCTGAGTATTTGGAACATCACCTTTTGTCGGCCAYCAAAGAACGAAATTATTGTAGCAGTATCTTCTTCTCCGTAACATTTTGCAYCCGTTAGTAAACCAGGCAGTACTCTCTTCTTCTATAGCGTCATATTTTGGCGGCCAATGATAAGTGTAGCCAGTATATCTTCATCTTCCGTTTACTGAGAAGTAGCTTTTACCTCTTCATAACATTTGTGCAGTCACTGACGTATGAAGCGAGTTTCTCTTCTCTTTCGTACTCTGGAAGCAGCTTCTTCTCTTTCTCTTTTGCCTCCTTCYCTTTCTTCTTCTTCCAAACTTTGAGCATTTTTCCAATATTCGCAGCATGGATTGCTAAAAACAGTCCTTTGTGAAGCTAAAAAAACTTCCTTGCATCCAGCATAAATCCGAGCATAAATACTAAGAGAGCAGCTTCTTATTCTTCTTCTTTTTGGGCATTTGTGGATCAGACTTGAAGTTCCAAAGACGGTCCTTTGTGAAGGCAGAAAAACTCTTATAGTAGAGTCTCAGTATCCAAAAAAGTGTTATCACCTATCACCAATCCATCCAGGCGTATTTCCGCAAGCTCACCTGCATATCTAAAGATATGAGATCCAAACAGTTAAACCTTAATTTTACAAAGGCGAAATAGTTAGAAGGAAACGTTGAAAATAAACCCATCCCATTATACTTTTAGCAGAGACGCGTCCATCCGTATAAACCTAACCTCAAAAGTTCTACAGGTTGAAGAACTAAGCCCAAAAATCAAATTGGGCAAGCTGAAAAAGACAAGACGACTTGATGCATACTTTTTTCTTTGAAAGGCGTATTGGTAACCTGATCCATGAGASCTATCTCCCGCATACTGCTGCTGTTCTTATAGCGTCTTTCCTTAAATAATTTCAAGGAATTGTGCCGAGTTGACGGTCCTTGGTCGGAACAAATTCCGGTTCTGTTTTACTTACACATTTTATTGACTGTTGGAAAGTATTGCCTTACTTATACTAAATTCCATGCTTCTAATAGAAATTTGGAAGTTCTAAATTGAAAATTTAATATAAAGCAAAACTCACTTCAACCTGAAGACTCCTCAAACTTGTATCTAGGTATTCTTAACGAAATTGTTGACTCACTTTATAATTTCATAATTTTTAAATAGTTTATTTCAGCACACAATAATAATGGCAAAGTGGAGAGCACACAAGTATGAGACGAACATAAATTATTTATCGTGCCTGCGCATATAAAGCGCTCACCACATACAATCCAATAATGGCTATGTGGTAGCATGTGCGCTTGTGTGTGTGCGCCGTGCATGCTGAATGAAAAGGATGTTCATTTTCCCACTAAAGTTATCAGTATACAAGCAGGCCAGTCATCCAGTTGACAGCTGCGGCGTATATGTGTGCTCTATCCTGGCACCCAGTCCGTACCGTCGTGCCAACAACAACAGCCACTTGCAACCATAGAATAAGTTAAACAATGRCACTCTTTGGCCACACCGTTCTACTGAGCGCCATCATTATGCGTCAGTGCTGTTGCCTGGCTGCTGTTGTCATTATTGTTGTTGCTGTTCTTGTTATTGTTGTTGCTCGCATTCAGAAGACGTTGGTTGTTTGTAACTCAAGCATTTATTAAAATTGTCTCGCAACCAATTAATGGTATTGAATGAAATTATGAGCACAAATAATGGCAGCACTTTACCTTCCATACACACCAACACATATACACCAATACCTGAGTGTCCATCCATACCCTGGTGCTGACAGCGCGCCTACTTAGCCATTGACCGTGCTGTCATTCATTCAATACGTAAGGGTGTGTGCCACTTTCTGTTGTGGGTGTGTGCTACCGTTATGACCGGACGTAGTTTTGTGTTGTCGCCGGCCAGGCATGCGTGTCCACAACGCCGGCCAGTTCATAAGCGGTGTTGGTGGTGGTTGCTGTTGTTGTACACTTTACATTGGCTTTATGCTTCCGTTACTGCTCACATTTGCGCCTTTGTTTGCGGTGAACTTTTGTTTAGTTTGGCTCGGTTTGGTTTTTGGTTAGTTTTTTCTGCTAACTTTGGTTTTCATKTTGTTTTTCTACGCTTTCACCATTCAAGCGTATCAAGCAAGGACTGTCCGTAATCATACCGCAAGCTTTTGTGTTATGAAAATATGAGCGTGTTTTTCATTACCGTGTGTGTTATTAATATTGCAGCCAAAGAAATTTATGCGCACGTCAAAAGTGGACAGAAAATTTGCTGGAATGAGTGTTCATTAGATATTTTTCTTTCGGAACAGTAGTGAAASTTTTATTGTGATGCAGTACTTCAGTACAGTTTCCTGCAATGCCAATGTGGCSTGGAACTCAAACCAGTCTAATCATAAAATAACTCGATGCTACAGRTAAGGAGTCCAGAAACCCTTTAACTAGTGTTGAGCGCACAGTCACTGAACTCAAGGCTAATATCGCTGCCCTACTATCGAATTAAATAGCCAGTCACCACTCTGCAATGGTGAGGAAGCCTAGAACTGGAGTTGATGGAAAGTTTCCGAGASTGTATTTCTTAACCAACCTCACCAAAAATACCGCCTCTCTCTTTTTTTGCTACTGCTTCTTTTCCTTGCCTCCCTCGAAGGTATGTGCGYTGAGAACCCACAGCCAGGGCTTTGCTCGGTCAGTAGGTAATCCAARTATCCAGAGGGTCTATGTTCACCAAGTCATCTAACTACCCAGATTATCTGAGACTGAGTGCAGTTTTCAGCGCCATTCAACTCCCGGCTTTGACTACCAGTGCTATGTGCAGCAAGACATTCGTGTCACAGCTGGTGTGGTGTCTGGTGCACCATAAATACGGATGACAGCCGCTCGTTAAACACTAGCAAATTTTTTCGTGAAAGTACTTTAGTATTTTTCAGCGCCTTTCACCAAACTTTATATGCTTAACTACCGTTTCGTAGAGCCAAAGAATGGCCTTTGCTGAGAGTTGCCATCTTTTGCCAATGGTTCCCTTACAGCAGTACAGGGCAGCATAAGACTTTCTTGCTCTTTCCTCAGCGTTGGATTTCCACAAGAGCTTCTCGTTTAGCAGAAGCCCTAGGTACCTAACTCTACCAACAGTCCGAAGACGTGTTCATATCATAGATCGTAGGTATATCTCCGGTATTTCTTACTTCCTAGTGAATGAAACCAGTTCAACCATGCTTSGATTTATTTAGAGGCTGTCCTCAGCTGTCCAGTTGCTTACTTTGCTAAGTTAACTTTTAGTTAGCTCGCTATTAAAAATTTTTCTCCTACCATGAGTGGTAATTCGTTCATTTAGCCAATCACCCGGCAGCCGTGTTTTCAAAGACAAAGACATTCTTAGTRTTCCTAGTTTGTGGCGCAACATATTCTTCTTCTCTTATGGCGTGCGATGTCTACGTTGTTCAGAGCCGAGCTTACAACAGCGCGCCAGTCGTTCTTCCTTTTCGGTGGTTGGTGCCAAYTGGAGATTTCAAAGGCCCTTCTCTACCTGATCTTTCCAACAGAGTGGTGCTTTGCTTCCTCCGGCGGGTATTGCATCTCAGAGCTGGAGTGTTTTCGTCCATGAGGATGACATTATATAGCCATTGATACACATATTATCTGATATTATTTATGCTGATTCGATTTTCTTAGCACTGCCTTGCGTTTCTTTCGCGTGGAAACTTCATTCGTTCATTGCAAAACWCTTTTTGTAATTCTCAACCGGTTAATAGAATAAATATGTTATATAGCTTGTGCTATAGTTATAAATTTACATGAACTCAGCGTTATTTTGAACAATAATTTTAATTGGAAGCAAGCGTTTAATCTTTAATTCAAGTATGGTTGCAAATTTTATTGTTTTGCTTTGAATTAARCAATGTATAAATATTTTTACATAACAAAAACAATTTTTATTTGTTTATTGTCAAAAATTTCATTTATAATCTGTCAATTTGCAATTTTTAATAATAGTCAAAGCTTTATTGATTAAAAATGRCATTTATATTATGTGTATATATTAATAATCTGCCAATAAAGCCTTCGATAGCAACAAATATTCAAACAAAATTGCACTCATTTATAACTGGGAAGCAATATTTGCAAAAGCCATTATTTGCTTTGAGAATTTGATCAACTTAATATTGCTAAATGGAAAATGCATATGTTYGTATATACATATGTGCGCCGATTTATGATAGTTCGTAGCTGRCAAGCAAGTAAACAAATCTGGCAAAAGTATAAATGCGTTTTTGACTATTAATAAACAAACGCACAGCAACAGACACCCACACATACATACATATGTATTTATTAGAATTCTTCACTCAAACATACTTGATGTGAATATTAGTTTTCTAAGAGGTATGCGTATAATAAATTGCACACACACACACCCTCACACACTTTTTATTGCGTATACAAGCCACACACTCTGCCGCTTTTCGCAATTTCCTGCCGTCCTACCGTACTGCCACACTGCTGTCACTTGTCACACCCTCATCGTTGTGTGTGTGTGCTTGTGCTGTTAACCACAACTCTGCTTTCATTGCTACTGTGGCAGCTGCTGACAATCGAAGTTGAAATTTTCGAAATGAATATGCATTTACAAGTTCATACAATGCCGTTGTTGTTTTACTTGTAAGTGTATATGTGTGAGCGTTGTTTATTTTTCCATCAACTCGTCTGCGTGTGTAATTTCCTTTTTATGTCATTGGACAAGTATTTGTGTGCTTGCTAGGCACATTTGCTATGTGCATGTGTGTGTAAACACTTTTCATTACTCATGCTGGCATTAGAAAGGCGTTTATTTTGAGTGTCTGTCGTTGTAGGTGACAAGCCGACTGTCAAAATTGTCATAATTGTTTSACAGACGTAATGTAGGCTTGTTGCTATTATTGTTATGAAATTAGAAGTGTTGGGGTAAAATTTTTGCAACGACAGTTCGGGCGGAAAGAGAGATATTGTAGGGTATGAAGTATTGCAGTTGGTAAAACGAAATTCTCGCTTAAACAGATACTCTTAACTTGAAAAAATCACTTCGGTAGCAAACTTGAATTTGAATTTTTTTTTGYAATATTTTTAAATTTTTTTTGAAAATTTTTTCCAATTTGCTTAAGCACCTTAATCCACTACTTCACGTATCTCTATTCAGCATACAAGCCTACGGTAATAACTCAAACACCCATCACTCATGTTCGCCGGTCGCATTTGCCTTGCATGCCACAAAAACTATTAAGCACCAATAGCGCTCTCGGCTCAATGGGTGTACGAATGCAATAAAGTATTTTTTTCTTYGCTACTTTTTCGCGTTGAATTCGCGCCGCATTAATTGAAAAGCCATTCGTACCCATGTTATGTCGTTAAAACCATTTGCTGTGCAAACTTGACGCGCGCTCGCACAAGGACGCCGCTTTTTATGTTGCTGTGGGCGTGTGTGCCTTCGTCTATCTATCGTTAACACATACTCACCACAGAGCTCTACTCACCAAAACGTATACTGGTGTGTTGTAAAAAAAAATTTTCACTATCTTGCTGGCATTTCCATATGTTACTCATACGCCTAGGTGCGCAGACCACCATCACACCGAAGCGTGTTTGTCGCGCTTTAAGTGCGTCCATTTATGCTTGTAGTTCATATGTGCTCGCAGTTGGCATAAAAACTACATAAACTGCAACTATCTATAGAAAGTGTGTCTATGTTCGTAGCAAACACTTTTATTTGAGCACTTTTCGCATCWCTCCCGGTTACCTCAACAGTCSCTACAGTCCCACTTTTTATATTTTTTCCATAATTTCACTTCAACATTTACTATATTCATTGCACAACAATTGCCTTTGTTGACGCCAGGCYTGTATGGCGTGTGAAAAAGCATGTATTCCATTTTATCAGCGCACAATAGACAACACTAACATTATGTCATAGCCATAGTCTAAGTGTTTTTGTTATGTGTCGTTATTGTGCGCAGCCATACATATTTGTTGTTGTGMATTGTTCGTTATGTTGGTCAGCAGCAAACATGCACACCCACGGGCTATGGCACAGCATAAAGCGTGCATAAGCAGCGCTCCCATTACATATTTTTTACTCTGCGCGCGTTTTTTATTTCATTTTTCATTCGTATGTGATCTCGTCGTATTTTAATTCAGTTTTTGTGGTATGCTGTTCGCGGTCAACCAATATTCGTTTCAGTCTTATCGCATTTGGTACACTCGCGTTGCAATTTTTATTACATCCTTTGGGTGCTCTTTCTGTATGTGTTGCTGTTGGGGTTTGTGTGTACGTCTGTGGTATGCTCCGGTTACTGATAGGTGAGCTTATTAAATTTTCAGCCATTTAAATTGACATTGATAAAGGTTTGCTCCGTCGTTTGGGATGCAAAACAACCTAGCAGAGAATTATATTTCTTAATATTTTCCATAAAAGAAATTTCTATTTTTTTTTTGTTGTTTCTTAAAGGAAATTTTTATATTTTTTCTGTTCTGATAACCATTATCAATACATTTTAGGTGAAAATCATCTGTGATTAATAAATCTATTTATATGCGTTTGATTAATTTTTAATTAAAATTTTATTTAATAAAATCGCCCAGAACTTATGTTTATCGTTATTCCCATATGACATTTGACAAGTGACAGGTGTCAATCGGCTTAAAACTTAACCTATTGGACATTTATTAATACATCACCATATCAAATAGAAAAATAACAAAATATTCAGACGATATTTTAAAAGCAAAATTAAAGGAATATTAAGTCAAGTGACAGCTGACAAGTGACAGTGGAAAATACGACACAAAACAGTCGTACAGCATACAAATCTGATTCCAAATAATTATTAATTTATAATAAAGATTTTCTTTGGTAAAATCGCTGAAAAATTATGTTATTCGTTATTGGCATATGACAGTTGACAAGCGACAAGTGTCAATTGATTTAAACAAATTGGATATTTATTAATACATCGCCTTTCCTTTAAAGGGCCAATTAAAAAAAAAAAACTTTTGACATATACTAAGTCAAGTGACAACTGACAGCTGACGGAATGATAGTTAGCAATACAAAAACAGTCACCCTAATCTTTGCAGAAGTTCATTAATCTAYTTAGCCAACGGCAAGCCATACCTTACATTAAATTATACAGCAGAATCTTCTCACTCCATTATAACACAAAATGAAATTTAAATTTTCTTGTTTACATTTAACTCACAACCTTCGTACTTCACTTGCTTGCAATGCCAGAAATGTCAGTAATGCTGACCGTCGACAGCCACTTCGCTGCCATGAAGTTGGCCGTTGTCAACTCTAGGACAAACAGAAATTCAATTGGACTTGAAGTGAGCAGCAACCAACGGCAGCTGCTGTGGAGAGAGCAGCTTGTAGACAGTAGCAACCGGTAAAAGTGGACGYTTGAGTATGTAGTTGAGTGGAGTAGTGTCTCTGTTGTGTGCTGCAAAGCAGCGGTAAGTTGGCTTGGRGTGCCATATATATATGCACAGGTATGATACATGGTTCAAGTGTAAAGTGTGCAGATATGAAAAATATCAACGCAAGTAAGACCGGAAATATAATTTCCCACATATTTTCTGCATTACAAGATAGGAAATAAAGCATTATTTTTGAAAATKTTGATATATCCTTTTATAAAAAGTGTGCTGGGTGATATCTAGTACTCTCTCGTTAAATATAATAGCGTTACTGCCGGAGATGCTCCTTTTGATACACGCTGCTGAGGGCTTTTGCGGTTTAAAAATTAAGCTCTAATAGTTTCGAAGGTTAGTTTTCAGCAACACAATTTTTGGAGATTTCAATAATGTGGTTTTATGAAAATAGCATTTTCCTTTGCATTTTTGTTCGCTTCTCTGTTGTTCTTACACTGCGAAAGAGCTCCTGTATGACAAACTGACAAACTATATACTTTTTTGTAATTAGTTATCCTGACTTTAAATTATTTCGGTGTTCCACAAGTTCAACGTACAAAACAAGCACTTTCTATTCAAAATTTTAATTGCACGTGAGCGAAAATATATGGAATATTAGAAGTACACTTTTTTCTCACAAGCAATCAACCACCACAGGAATATATTATTGAAGCATTGAAAATTTTACGGATATAGCGTTAAAGACCTTTTTTTCTGCTTGTGTTTATGTGTTTTTTTTTTTTTTTGGCTTTTCTGTGGTCGTCACACTATAAAAGTGTTCTCATTTGACGTACTATACATTTTTTTGTACTTAATTGTCCAGTGCTTAAACTATACTGGCGTTCCACAAGTTCAACTTACACAAAAAACATTTTCCATTCAAAATTTTAAGTTAAAATGATACGCGAATGACAACTTATGCGTAAATGCAGGCGTTCTTTACACTGAGGTTCACAAATACTCCACATTCACAGGAATATATATGGTTGAAGATTTTATGATGTTTAGTAGCGCTTTCTTTACAAAAACAACATTTTTTTTCTTGTGTTAATAATTTTTTTGGGCTTTCCTGTTGTTCTTACACTTCGACAGTGTTCTCATATGACAAACTATACAAGTTTTTGTGTTCCACAAGTTCAACATAAAAAAACAGCACTTTCTATAGAAAATTTTAAGTGCAAATGACACGTAAACGAAAACATATGTGCAAGTAGAGGTAGTTTTCGCTCTCAAGTACACAAACACTCAACCTTCACAGCAATATATATCATTGAAGCACCGGCATGCATAAGCACGTTTTCAACTTCAACATATGGCCGCATATTTATGCAACAGGGATGAAATAACTGTGAATAARCAAAATATGTTAGTGGCAGGCGATATTTTATTGCATGTTTGTTTGCCGGTGTGCCTGATATGTGGAGCGGTGGAATTTTATTTGTCGTGCCGCGCTTATAAAGACAGCTTTCACTGTGCGCCTTTGCATATGCAACGATTTGTTTGCTTGTGTATAACTATGTATTCCTCTAACGTGCTTAACAGCTTTGCTTGCGCACATATTCATGCAATATGTAGTTATGTCGCCTGCAAATATTTAATAAATTTTATTTACCCACAATATGATTTTGCAATTTCTAACATGCCCGCCGCTTTTTCATTGGCAATATACCGCCAAAAGTCTGTTATGCTGTTAGATCTAAGCATATGTTAGCTAGCAGCAATTTATTATGACTTTTTGCCGCCATCAAGCAATTTTATTTGCATTTGGTCACACACACCCAGGCAAGCCGAGCACGTCGTTCGTCTAGTTTATAGACTGCGGCTGATAGCTCTCTTACTTTTGCTTGCTCTACTCATGATTGCAATTGTTCGTGTCGGCATTTTGTACGATTTTTCAACACATTGTCACTTTTATGTATGTAATTTGTTGTTTGGTTGAAAAATATTTCGTTGCAGCCTGTTCTRAGGTATAGATTTTAAGAACTAAGTAAAGAAATTTTTGGTGAGAAAAATCATTTTACTGAAATATGAGTGTCTGGCGGTCACTCTGTTGCCAAAAAATTATMACAATAAAAACAAAAAWCACAAAAARAAAAWAGTTTAGACTTCATAACCACTCGAAAATCAGTAGCTTCTTGCTTATCAGCACCCGAACTCACAGATTTTTGTACCCCAAAAAGACGGAACAGTAGTATCCTCATAGTTTTTCTGCTGCCGCTGCAATTCAATGCAACTTCTATTGCCACAAAATGGCGTACGTGTTCATAGTTTTGTGAAAATCGCCAGCAACAAATGAAATGGCCGCACTTCCCTGCTTGCTGCCACAATACTACTCTGTAATGCACACAAAAAGTGTTAATAAACACGAGAGATACAAAATGTTGCAACTCGCTCTGCTTGTTTTGCTCCGTTTACGGTTTTATAAATCTTAATTGGAAAAGTTTTTTGCAGTTCACAAGCTTTTTCGTACGAATTACGCTGCCGATTTCAGCTTTTTCAAATGCATAATAACTTTTTGTGCCCAATCTATGCRTTTTTGTTGTTGGTATAGCTATTTTTTTATTTTTGTTGCATTGTTTGTTCATTAAAAGCTACTCTATGCTTTTTGTGCGTTTAACGCAATTGTATGCGCAGTGTTTGGGCATTAAATGCCAAAAAGTGAAATGTAAAAGAGATAAKCAGAATTTCCTGCAACAGCAAAAGGTAAAAGTCGTTGCTGATTGTGGCTGCCAAATGCTTGCGTATTATAAAAGTGTGTTTTTGTTTTTCATTTCCACATTTCCAATACAAAAGTTGACTTGCTGCCACACAGCTGTGCTCACATGTGAAAGTGTGTTTGTCGGCGGAACTTTTTTCCAAACTCTTTTTCGAAGTTACGCTTCCAAAATATGAACTGCAAACACGCTTATCGCCTGCTGTACCGTTGGGAATTATACTTATTTTATTTTTATTGACTTCCGTTGTTTTTTTTTTTTTTAATTTTTTGGTGTTATATTTCCGAATAATATTTCAACTATTTTTCTGCTGGCTTACATTTTAATTTAAGGCTATGCAATTTTAAGCTGATCAATATAAACATTTCTATAACGAAAATTAGTGAGAGCAATTATTACAATAAAAAAGTATAATATTAACGCCACTAAATTATTTATTGGCATTTAACACCATTTTTATAATTTTTATTTAGTTAAAATTTAGTTTAATCGCGCTATCATTGAGCTATTGAGCTTAGCATTTCAAAAGCAATTCGAACGGCTTAGTGAAAATCCAATAGAATCATAAATTTTAAAAAGAGAAGCAAAAGTAATGTAAGCCTATATAAATTTAAATCATACACAGCTTAATTCAGAAAAAAAAAATTCGGTTGGAAATTTGTAGCAACAATAACACCAGTTTGCAGGCATTTTGCGACTGCGGTGTTASAAGCAACATTTTCTCAATTTCTTCCTCCTTTGCAAATTTCTTTCAGCCTGCTGACAACTTCTTTGTAAAGGCATGCCGACAGTTYATCGGCCCACCTTATCAGCTAATGTAAGTTCAATGGAGCCTTCAGGTTTAGCAATTCCACAAAACGTTCAGCCAGACCTGTTCGTGGCTTCTTGTCAAAGCAGGCTTCCTCCTCTTGCGACCTCTGCCGCTTTTAAGCAGATTGTGCATTGTTCGATTCTAGTCTATTTTCATCGCTTTGTTGTCTTTGGGCCCACTCAAGTGTGATCCCTGTTCAGTATTCTTGCCATCGTAGCGCTTTACGATTTTAGTTGGGAAGCGACGATCTGATTTAACCTGTTTCGCTGCCATCACGTGTTTTTTTAGATAACCTAGACACATGCCGGGGTATCAGAAACTCCCATGATCTTAGCAGAGATTCCTCTACTCAATTGAGCTGGTGCTGGCGATTYTGTCTCGCACTGTAACAACACTTTCACTACCAGTTGACTGGTTTCTGCTAACTGGGGGAAATCCTTGTATTTGCCTTACTTTAACTGGAATGGCAGTTCCGTCTAATAGAAATTTCACCTTTCGGAAGCAATTTAATACCAGATTATAGAAAAATAATAAGATCGTTTTCTCAAGAAATATTTCTCATTTGGAATGGAATATACTTAAAATTCTCCAGGGTTSATATTTTCACTAATTTATACTAGGRAGTYTTGTTCGATGAGGAMGATCTAGTTAAAAYAAGCCAGAGAAATTTCTGTTGACTCTAGTCTACCAATTCTATAAACGCAAAAGGCTCAGAATACCCGAAGCCAAACTTGATGTATATTTAAAAAAACTAGTTTAGTCCATGTACTGCATTGGTATTGTTCTCAAAATATACTCCAAATTGTTGGCTCGTATTTAGTTTCTCATTTCCAAAAGATATAAAGTATAGTGCCCAGTTCACTCTTCATTTATCCCATTAACTACACAAAATCTCMATTTTAAAAGCCAAATTCCATTGCATCTGCAGGGAATTAAAAATTTTTAATTGCTATGAATTTTGCACATCCGTCTACAGGCAGACTTGTTGATATCTGCACTCGACTCATAACGACGCTGTGTCCAAAGCACGGACAAAAACACACATACACAGAGCGCAGTGTCCCTTGGGCTTTTGTTTTGTGTCACACAATATGTACATAAGTCCTTAACGCACACAATACAACAATCAAAATGACCTCAGGAGAGTTTTCGGATTACCCAGGCTGGTAAGAATATTAATATACAAATGTAAATGCGCATGTGAGTATGTCTGTATGCCTTACGAAGCTACCTGATTGCCTGCAGGAGTGGCGCTGCTTTGATGGTGACGTTTGTTTTTGATTTCTGCTTGAGAAAAGAGCGCAGAGAAAAGAGAGTAATGCAAAAAATGTTGCCTCAACCGAAATGCAGGATAACAAAGGAGTTAGATAGCAGCTAAAGCAAAAAATTGCACAATGTATAAGCTCAAGGAGAAATTCTAGGGATGCATATACCTACCCACAGAAAAAATATGCAAAAAATTCGAAGAAAAATTCAACTCGAAGGTAGGCTTTTAGGTAGCAAAGCAGTCGGCCAAAAACAATAACTGTGAGCAAAGATTTGTATATTTCAGTATTTGTTTAGGCAGCAGCAATGACTGGCAGCATAGTCAAAAGTTTGCTACACATTATTTTTTTTTTAACGGTAAAAATGTTGCTAGTAGCTTTTAAGCTACTTCCAACTGCTTTGTGTCAACGTACGGTTATCTTGCGGAATTAAAATCGTACGGCAGACTTGTTTCTTCCCTAACAATATATAGATTCATTTGTGTGTGTGCATACTACCGCCCGCTTTGGTTAAGCTTTGTGTACTTCCGTTGATAATATTATTAAGTCGAGCATGAATGCAAAGCACCAAACTGTATACGAGTTCACCAAAAACATGCCGATTGCAAATGTTAAAGGATAACGAAAACATTTGTGCAGATTAAATATTGAAATGGGGYTGAGGCGTAAGTAGGTGGCACGTTTGAATCGTGCGCTTGTCATGGAGCAGATTAATTCGGTAGCTGACGTTTATGTTGACAAGGATGCTGCTGCTGATAAGAACCACAGTGCCGTGTTGCTGCTGCGCACTGCTTCCAYACTGTTTCCTCACAACTTCCTCGGTGGCTCCTAGCTGTTTCATTAGTTTCTTGCTTCCTCGCTAATGTTTGCTTCATTGTTGGCTTTGTTTGACCTCTGCTTGTGTTTTGGTGCGCTTCTTATGTGCTTGTGTAGTCATACAACAACAACTATTGCGTAATTTTCATTGATTTAATGGTTTGTCTGGTTTAATGGCTCTCTGCTAAAGCCCTATTAGCTGTTTGTATGTTTAAGCCACTCGTTTTTGCTTTAATGTTAATGTCGTCATAAATTTCAATTAGAAAATTTGGTGCAAATTTGAAATAGGATTTGACTGATTGGTGTTTAGTGCCTTAGTTTGTTTCATGACTTATGTTAAGGGTTAAGACTCTGAAGGCTGTTGATGTTTTTTTTTATAATTTGAGATTTCTCGTAAAATTTATTATTTGCTTTTCAAATTCAATAATTATTACTGAAAGATTCATCCATTTCGACGTTACCTACTTAAAAAAAAAAACAAAAAAAAAACACAAAATTTTCAAATATAATGGAGAATGTTTATTATCATTCGAAAAAACATGCTTTGGCATTTAGTTTTTGAAGATTATCTCTTTCAAATGTTGGCCGCGGCTGAGTTTTAGACAGTCCATCCGTTACGTGTGATTTACGATGGATCGTTGGAGCATTTCGCCTGGTAACTGGCGTGATGACACGTGTTGTTTTGCTCCAAGGCCTGAATCGAAGCTGAATCGTCTACAAATACTTTAGACTTTACGTATCCCCATAGGAAAAAGTCTAACAGTGTGATATCCCACGAGTTCGGCGGCCAATCTACAATTATCTGCTCAWCGAAATGTTCTCTCAATAAATCCATTRATTGATGCGTTATATGGGAAGTGCCGCCGTCTTGTTGTAAACAAATGTCGCYGAGATCACGGGCTTCAATTTCAGGAATTAAATTGTCGGCTATCGTGGTAGCCATTTACCATAACGTTCTCACCGCCATCATTTATGTATGGATCGATGATTCCATTGGCCCACAAGCCAAACCAAACCGTTGTTTATGCTGAATAAAAAGGGAGCTGTCGAATCGCTTCAGCTTGCTCTTCGTCCCAAAARCGGCAATTTTGCTTATTTACATACTCATTGCGCCAGAAATAGGCCTTGTCGCCGATCAGAATTTGGCTTGGAAACGTCGGATGTTCTTGGAACTTTTCAAGCGCTCCTACAGCAAAGCTTGGGAAGGTCGAGCGGCTTCAGTTCTCGCACATGTTATATTTTGTGCGCTTTCAATTGAAGATCTCGACTGCGGTTCCTATAGAAAAAAGTTATTTTGCAATGTAGGCAACATTTTATAACTATTTCTTTCAAAAAACTTAAATTCTCTAATACATAAGTTTAAATCGCCTGTATGTAGGCAATGCTTTGTTATTTGTACTAGAATATATTAATTTTTGAGAGTTTCACCGCCTTTTGAATGAAGTTYTGCCCACGACATCGCTGTTACTCGTTTTCACTACTACAAAAGTWCAGGAGAAGTATGCTGTTATTTGTTAGATGATACAGGTCTCTAATTAGTTTTATGAAAATCTGCTGAGGTAACAGCAGAGTTGGCGAGTAAAAATCTAGGTCTACTCCCGTTAAATAGTCACACCTATCAAAGACGAGAGAGCTCTGTGAACTCTGCGAATACCATATCCTCCATTTTTATTGTCGATTATAGAACTAATATTCTATATATTCTTCTATTTAAAATATTTAATSAGAGTGCAGTGGCTAAGCTAAATTCGGACATAATTTAATTAAAGCGACTTATTGTAAAATTTAATTGATATTGAATAATATCAAATTTCCAAAGACTCATGCTTCACTTAGGCATAATATATTAAATATAAAATAATATATTCATGTGAGTATACAAGATACATATTTCCATAGATATACATATATAGGATATATAAATATATCAACATGAGCGTCAAAATCTCTAACGCAGTCGAAGTTAAATTGAAAACAATTGCTTCCTTCCTTTCGTCACAACTGTCTTCTATATTTCACTTGAACAAATTTATCGGTGCTTTTGCATTTCACATTGTTTGTGCTATTTATAAGTGTGTTTATGTGTGTGCATATTTGTGGTTACGCTGCTTGTCAGCAACTTGCCTCAAACCCACAACCTCAAACTAATGAACGCTCATCAGTTTAAGGGAAAGATRCGAGATTGAAATGGGGGAAGGGGGTTAGTGGTGATTATGCGTGCCAATCAAACAATCTAACAGCTTGACACTGTGCAGCATTCACGTAATTACGGCACTGTGTAACGGTGCACATGAGCGCAGGCAAAAGTGACAATTTCACCACTGCGGAGGTGGTGATTTATGAACTTACACAGTTATAGTATACACAGATATAATATTATACATATGTAAGGGGGAAAAAATTTGTATATTTTTCAAGTGTTTATGTTCATTTTAGACGTCAATTATTTGTCTTCTTGCACGCATTAATTATTGCCAGGCAACGTGAATTGGCAGCTGACATTTAGTTTGTGGATAAAGGGTGCTTTTTTTAGTGGTATAGAATTTTTATTTCGAAAATAAGTGCGGAGAAATGAATGAAGTTAACAATATTACGGCATTATTAGTTTTATGAAAATTGATTATTTATTAAATTTTATGAAGGGTGCTTTTTTAGTGAAAAAATTTTGTTTATTTCGAAATAAAACTAAGGAATAATTAATAAAATTGATAACAACTGTGTCAGATAACACCACCTAAGTAAGCAAATGACAGTTCAATGTTTTCATAAGATTTGAATGTCGCAAAAAGACACCCTATATTTTTACAAAGACAAATATCTGAACCCACATACATACATAGTCGCAATAAGACACTGCTAGTCGAAATCTTCAAAACTACCCTTYCCAAAAATTAATAACAGCAAGAAATTTTCAATATCCTACACCGCCTCTTTACTCCTTTATTTATTTACCTTCCCTTAATGAAGCGGAAGAGCGCATTTGTGTAATTATTTCGTATTATTTAGAGTCGCTTGCGCTCATTTGTCYCTTTGCATGCGAAAATATTTTCTTTATCTACCTTAGTCAACCACTTATTCGCTTTATCTGGGTTTACCTTATGCCTAATGTATACACAACATTACAGACGCACACAAAATTCACTGAAAGTGTTGATTTGTTTTGTGGTCRGATGCTTGTGGATGCCGCAGGTGTGCCGGGTATGCGGTATTGCTGCGGAATTTCTGCTCTAAATGGTTTAATCATATAAATTAAGACTTGAATAATTCAGTGTTTAATGAGATTACTGCGAGAGTGATGAAAGTTGTAGAAAGTAAGTTGACTTCAAAGTTTGTTTGCAGGTATTTATAGAAATATTTTGTAGGCGGATTAAATGGAAATTGTTTGCGATTGAAAATGAAATGAGTTTCGGTGTGCAAATAGTACGAAAATAGTTTTAAATTATTTTTACTTTGCAGCATTTACGACGTTTAGAGTATAATTGTGATTTGCAGGGATATTAGACAAGCAGGTGGCTTTATTATTGAGGTAAATTGAATTTTTAACACGGTAAATATATGCATATCTTTATTTTTAGTTTGAAAGTTGTGAAATAGCATATTCCCTGTATGTGGGCAAGGATTTATTATTTTACTTTCACTTTTGAAAATACATATGTATTTCATTTAAATAMCACAAAAAACTAATTAAAGCAACTAATACAAGCAAATATCATTCAAAAATGTGTAAATCGCCTGAATGTAGGCAACATTTTGTTAATATTTCTTGCAAAAATGCTTGAAGAGCTTAAATGTAGATTTTAAAAATTAATGTAGCCACCGCTTGTTACGTTTTATAACTAATTATTTTAAAAAACTTAAACAATAACAAAAATTCACAAAATCTTAAATTGCTTTCATAAAGAGAAACGTTTGATAACTGTTTCTTCCACAAAAGGTTAAATCGCCTGAATGTAGGCAACATTTTGATAATATTTCTTACAAAAACGCTTAAACAGCCTAAATGTAGGCACAATTTTGGAAATGGATTTGGACAATGCTTGTTATTTGTATTGTAATATATTAAAGCTTCTCCCGAGACAATCTTAAAAGTTAATGTTCGAGAATCTCACGAACGCGAAAGCTTAGCAAACCTCTAAGTTTAGCTCTACTTTCGTCCGTTCTTTAAATTTATTGCACATCTAGTTATAAATKTAAATGTTTTCTCTGTCTTTTGCACATTTCCAAAATTAATTCATAGTAATTTGTAGTGTCTTTGAATACATGACTTGCAAACAAGCCTGTTGCATACTTTTTGCCGTAATTTGCATATAAACAAATTAAACTAAGCATTCGTGCAAAACAATATAAGCTGCTTACTTGTCATAGCAACATTAAAATTATTATAAATAAATTGAAGTATAGAATTTGGAGCTGACAGCAGCGAAAGAGACAGCAAAGATAGCATAAATTGAGTGCGGAGTATTCGTAGAGGCAAAAGCTACGGAATCAACATGTGCATGTCTTATATACACTGTCTTATATTATATGCACATATGTATGTATAGTACATATGTTGTTAGTATAGCAAAAAGCAAAAATGGTAGACAAATAGCAGACATTGTATATGCATATGCTTTGCAAGCGTCAGCAGACAAAAAGCGCTGACACAGCTTTGTTTTGTCGGCAAACGCTTATTTAATGTTTTTGTTTTTATAGCTGAAGTATGTGTATATTATTGTTTMTGCGGCGATGCTTATAATGCGATTATATATCTATGGTGTATGCTTATTTGCACCTAGAGCCAGCAGGAAATTGAAGGGCATGGTACGTCGTTAGTGATATTTATATTGTTGTGTTAATTTTATCCTCAACAGGATATATTAAGTTTACCAAGAAGTTTTAAGATTACTATAGCATATAGCTGCCATACWAACTGAACCCTAAAAATTTAGTCTTTGTAGGGAAAACTTTTTACTTAACAAAATATCTTCATGAAATTTGGCATATATTATTGTTTAAGGTTGCTTTATAATCTTTGAATATTTCGTTCAGATCGGATTGCTATAGCATATAGCTGCCATACAAACTGGCCGTTCAAAATCAGGCTCAGTATATTTTTATACCATTTTATGCTATAAGAAGTGTCCTGTGAAGGCTATTATAATGTACTAATATTTATTTGCTGRAAAATATCTTGAAAATTTTAGAAAAAAATTGCTACCATTTTGTACAATATTTTYTATCAGGGTTTGCTTTACTGCCACTTTGTCACTGCTGCTGTAAGCCCTTTCCATCCTCATAAGTGCTCATTCTCTTCCTCATCAACATACACGACGCATAACAATAGTGCTGCCATTAATGTCTAAAGTTGTAATAAATAATGTAATTACGTCATATAACACAACGGTGCGGCATGAGAAAACATATAATAGYAATAATAGTAGCAACGTCGGTAAAATATATTAACAGCGCACAACAACAAAAACATGTCTGCAGATAAATTATATTTTTTGTACAATAATTTCCACGCACTCAGCAGCTCAGCGGCGAGTACAATGAGTGGATGGAGCGCTTAAAATGATGTTGCAAATACRGTGAATACACGAAAAGCGGGAATGTCGAAAAGCAGATAACGTATACGCAGTGGTGTGCAGTRCTTGCTGTTTATGGTGATACAAGCGTATGCATTCATTTACAAAGCTGGCAAATGATATGCTTAAGCAATGCGATATAATGAGTGGATGTATATATACATATTGTGTATGTATATGTGTTATTGTTGGCATAAACTCATATATAAAGACAAATGTGAGTATACGTATATACTTGCATGGTCTACCTGTGCGAAAGTGTAGTGACTGTGATTTCGAAAAGTGTTGAAAAATACCACAAAAAGAACAAATGCGACCAAAACACAACAAAGAGATACGAAATCAGCTCTCATTCTCCCCTAACCGCCATTTAACGCATGTAATGATTTCCAGCTATCGGGTTTAATCGAAATTGAATTTCTCTGCTTTTAAAAAATAAGCTGAAAAAATGGTTYACATTTCACAATCGAAACCATGCACTCATCTGGTAAATTTGCGCAATGAAAGTTCTACCGTTATGTTGTTGAAATTGCTATATTTCATGTAATACCCACCTGTGTGTGCTCGTTTGGATATGTGTTGTGTATGCTGAGAGCAAATGTAATGGCAAACATTATAGGATTAATAAATGCATACAATAAAGGAATTATCAAAAGCTGAATTTAATTATGAAGTTAATTAAAATGGCATACATTCTGATGCGATTAACTCGTGGAAAGCAGATAGCCGATATGGTGGTAGGGGTAATTGTAAAGCGTGTGAATTGAGTGGAAGCTGGTGTGTGTGAAAATTATGTGAAAGCCAAAAAAAATTTTTTTATTAAAGAAAAGTTATACGAAAGGGTGGCAGAATTGAAAATATCAAAGTRTGTTGATAATTTGATGATAAGGATTCTGTGAATTATATCCAATCTTGTCTGCAAAAATCAATAATTCGTAATTTTTGAAAATAATAGTTTAAAGCAAGATGTAAAAGGTAATTTTGGCTGCGCCGTTGCTGTAATACCTTTCACAAATTGATTTCGAACCGTCTGTTTGTATGGCAGCTATATGMTATTGTGATGCGATATCGACAGTTCCGACAAATGAGTAGCTTATTGGGGAGAAAATAACGTGTGAAAAATTTCCGATTGATATCTCAAAAACTGAGGTTCTGAAGGGCTTTCTTTTSTGACATCTCTTACAACATATCAGTTTTTGAACTCAAAACTTGTGACTTTCACGCCTAAWGCCTTTTTATTCCATTTTCAAGATTTATTTATTTTTTARTTTTTAAAGCAAAACTCCTTAGCTATAAACTTCTCCAAACCACCCTACAACCTTTTCATATTTATCTACTTCTTTCCTTTCCCTCTTTCAATTATCTTTCATTTTTTTTAATCAAAAATGTTTTTCTTTTCATTTTCCCACAGCAGGTTTGTCAAATTATTTTTAATTTTATTTAAAAAAAATTTCAAGTTCGAAAAATTTATTGTAGAAAGTAAACAAATTGTTTGTGGTAGCATAAAAACCTCCTCATTTCCACTCTAGCTCAGCGTTTGAAATACACAAAAGTGGCGCTACACCGCACGCATTCCTCAAGTGAAGCGGTGTTTATTGCTTACATGATTTCAAAATGTCCAAACTAGTCTTGGTCGCCAAGAAGCTGCTGGGCAAGCGTATCATCGATACAGCCGATAGTGGACAAGAGGTTGAAGATGAGGCGAACCGGCCAAGCACCTCGGCGGCTGCAAAGCAAAAGAAAGCCGCTGCTAGCGCACACATACAACCCGAAAAAGTATTTGGACACATTAAAGAGACACAAAGAACAGAGCAAGAGACATGTCTTATAGATTTTAAAGCTGATGAGGCGACAGAACAGCTGATTGTTAAGGAGGAGTGGCAGAATGATAAAGAGTTAGATAAGCTTTTGTGGCAACAGGTATGCGCTAGAGCTGTATGAAATTAAAAAAATTAACGCCAAAATGAAAATKTTTTGCCAAAAATGTGGTAATTAGTCTAAAACTTACTAAAACGTGCGCTTATTGCAAGTATTTCTTTTCATTTGGACACTCTTTCTATGAACGTACTTTAAAGCTTCTTTGTGCTGGAACCCACGCCCGTTAGTAACATCATTTCCCTCGATTGTGATAMATTTTTTTGTACTTCTTTTTGCTCCATTTTTTCATTTCCTTGTGTGCACTAATTTCCATTTACCGCTAAGTACCATTGTGGCTACTTAATTTCCGTTTTCAGCCTTGCTTTTGCGTGCCACATTTTCTTATTACATTTTGTTTCAGCATAATTTCTTCCATAGGCTGGCAAATGTTGCATGAAAGCACGCATAATTATTTCTCTTCTTTGTTTCAGTGTTTTGTTTGTTCAGCATCCCGCTTTCTTGCGGTTTCTACTTTAACTGAATTCGCGGCTACAACAGCCCTTTGTCAGCGGCATAATTAATCTGTAGAGTGCAGTGCTTCCTCTTTAGGTTATTATTTAGTTTGAAAATGTGGTTGAGCTGGTCAAAAGATTAAAGTCTTTCTTTGCGTCGAACAAAAAAAAAATGTTTGTAATTGTTTTACTGTACAATAAAGCAAACATATTAACATTCACCATCTTTGGTTATTTATTTGGCAAATATTAGAATTTATATATTTTTCCCAAGTCTGCTTTATAGTTGATCCTGAAAACCTGATTATTCAAGATTATTGTGCATTTTACACTCTCGACGACTTCGACTGATTATTTCATTCGTTTGTTATTTTGTAATTTTAATTCTCAATGGGTTTATAAAATAATTTCTATACATACAGGATTACCATTTCGATACAATATAAATTATAGCCGAATTTTCCCTGTGAAAACACTGTTATTTCTTAAAAAGAATATTTCATATTATATTTCAGATGAATTTCTTAAAAAGAATATTTCATATTATATTTCAGATGAAATGTTCACTCACAACTATTATAATTAATTTATTGAGTTTTCGTGATAGCTGTTGTTAGCTCAGTACCCACAATTCTAATTGCTTGTGATTTACCTTCTGTAAGGCGAACTAGAATGTTAAGAATTTCATCCGTGTAGGTTGTATTGCTTTATCATATATATATATATGTATATATATATAGAAACTTTTATTTTAATCAAATTTTTAACCTAAAGTATATGGTTAATAGCATATCTGCTTCTTTTGGTATTGGTTAAAAAAAATTATAAGAACTGCAAGTCTTGTATAAAAAATGATTTTATATTGTACATACAGATGTGATATAAACTAATACTAAACATTTTTTCTTTTGTTTTACAGGTAAGTGCATGATCTCTACTCAATATCTTAAGTAAGTGACATATGACAGTAACAAAYACAGAACTTTGTTAGGTAAGCTTTTATATTTTAGCGAAATATTTTAATAAAATATTTCATATTGATACTAAGTGATTCAATTAGCTCATATAATTGATTTGACCTTGCTGGGGTTAAAAAAATTAAGCCATCTATCGGGTTCRWGTAAAAAMGAAATAAAAACAATATTTTTTATTMTGAAAYAGTTCWTGTTAATCGTGAAATTTTGAAGTTAGTTTTACAAGTAAATAATCTTTAGCTGAAAGTTCAGTGTTGAGCTTTTTTGAAAAGCTTGTTTCTTCAAGTTATGAGTAAATTAATACATAATAATAGTAGTTAATTGAATTTGCGCTTAAAACTGACCTTAATATTGTTAAAGTTGAAAGAAGGGAGCTTTTTTAAAAGCTTTCAAATTTAGCGCTCAGAAAAAAACTCTAAAATAGCAATATTTCTTTTCGTGAAGTAGTTCAGGTTATTCTTGAAATATTTAAACTAGTTTTGAAATTTAATAACATTTAGTCGAAAGCTTATTGTTCAAATTAATTGCAAAGCTTTTTCTTGAAAGTTTTTTTCTTCAAATCAATTGTACTATGCTTTCGAGAAACTATTCTTAACCCTGCTAACTCTTTAAAAAATTAATAATATTTTYTTCAAAGCTCATCGTTCAAATTAATTGAAAAGCTTTTCCTGGAAAACTTTTCGGCTTCAAATCRGACCTACAACGCTTTCGCGAAGCTATTATTAACTCTGTTAACTCTTTAAGAAGTAAATAATATTGGRCAGAGGAAAGCTCATTGACCATCTTTATTGAAAATCTTTTTTTAAGGTGGCATTTTGAATTTAGTATAAATTTAGCTATACATAGTACGACTTTGGCCATCGTATGCTATGATTATGGTCGTATATGACTGTACTAAGTTTAGGCTAGATTAGGTGATGGAGTTGATCCAAAAAAGTTCMCTTAGATAGATATTCGTCTTTCGTGTTACCCATAATTTTTTTAAAGTGAATCACCAAATCCTCACAGATCTAGCAAGCCTTTTGAGCTTATCACGGATTTTTTAATCAATTCCAGCACCTTCGCTTTTCTCTAAAAGGTTTATATAGCAAGATATTTTAATCTCAATCTGGTTAAAGCCAGGAAATAGAAGAGAAAGTGACAAGATTAATCCATCTCGACTTCCGCCTTACAGCTTTGRCAAAGAGGGTTCGACAAAATATTTAGTCGTACAGCGTGTGTACCTATTCAACAGACTCCAGTCAGAACAGCTATAAAAGCGGTGTGATTGACTTCGCTAAGTCCAAGTAATTCGAAAGGCTCAAGTTCTGGTTGCTGAAAAGCGTTTGCCAAGCTCTGGAGTTCCATAGGCCCAGAGCTAGAAAGAAAAATTACATCGGACAACTGACTTTCTTCGAACCGCATGAAATTAGGGTTAGAGCGCCCACCCTAAAGAGCTCATTAATTTCGTGGTTTACGGAGATTCTACTGAAACCGGCCACCTATACATGTATTATATGGAAAAAGCTGGAAACTGTTTCCAAAGAGGTCATACGCTGTTGTTAACTAGTTTCGAGCGCATAGAGAAAACTGCGAAGAAATCGATATATTTTGATGTGTTTTCTCACCCTTAGCTTAATTCACTATGACATCAGTCACATATGGGTGCGCGTATGGGTAAATAAGCTGAAATGTAATTCAACTTCTGTGATATCAAAGGAGGTCGTCAGAAAGTTAAGCCATCAGTCATGTCAAAGTGCGCACAACAGCATGTGGGTTTGACAACTTTGGGTCAATGTGCGTAATAAGCTGCTTGTACATAAATCCATTTTAATAATGCGCAATTTAATTTTCAAAATTTCTATGATAAATGATGTTAAAGCGCTTTTGCTAAATGCTTACATAAGCGAGACGGCAAAGTTAAATTGCGACGTTGCTTGTAAGATTGCCAAAGCAAAAACAACTAAACTGGCTACAACATAATGAMGAGCAAATTAATGAATGCAATTTGGAGAGCTGACAAGTCAAGACACTCGAAAGGTTGAAGAGAGAACTTAAAAAGTTTTGCCAAGTAAAAAGCAAAAACAACAACAAAATCAACAACATTCTTTAAAACATAAAAAGCGCTTAACGAAGCGCATGAAATTAATTGCGAAAATGTAACGATTTTTTGATGCGCTGTAGYGAAATTATAATGACTGACGTGGCCGAAGAGCGCAAAGCTTTTTTTCTACTTTCCTGCAAATTCTTGCGAATTTTCGAAAACAGCAGGTGCGCTTCCATGCAAGTCATTAGCATAATAATTATGTTTTTTCCACTATGTAATTGCGCTTCATTTAAGCGCCTTTTCGTAGCAGTCGTATGCATATAGACCGGAGTTGTTGCTGTGACTTGTGCAGGTCAGCGTCTTGCAAGCAKTTTTTGTTGCTTTTTTGCGCTAAAAGTTTATTAATTTGCAGTCGTTTCACTTTATTATAGACAATGCCGCAAGCCAAGTGGTGCTAACGCAACTAACACGACCGCAGAAGTTCAACGCGTGAGCTTGCTGTGCTGAGCCTTGCATACTTTTAGGCGCTGTAGCGTTTTGGCGCTTAATTAAAGGCAACGCTAATTTTGTTACTTTTCTATTTTGCGCGATTTAGCCATGTTCAGCTAGCTTTAGCGCTGCCGAGAGGGTGTCTGCTCTAATTTTGAGGCGGTAGTGTTGCATTTTTATGTTTTTTTTTTTAACTTAAAAAACTATTTAGCATATCATCTGCTTTCAACACATTTTTTTACATTTTTTTTATTTTATGTTTTGTTTTACGATTCAAAACTTTCTGCTAAATTTCCAGTGTCGGTAATTAAGTCACTTGTTGCGCCACAATTTCGCGTTTCCCATCCATCATAACTCCCCTAGCTGAGCAGCGCTACATTGCTACTTTGATATCAGCCTTCATGTGCGGTATTCCTTCTGCTGTCATTGTTTTGCTGTTTTCTCCAGCTACCATTTGTTGTGGTGCCCTAGCGTTGCCCTAGCAGCATATTTTTCCCCTAAAATTTTTTTCCGTTTGCTTTTTTTGCTCCGCAATTCCCTTTGAGTTTATTCAACTTTGTTTGATCGGTTTTGTTTTTGCCCCCTCATCAGCGCGCATGRGAGTTAATTTTGTTTTTTTTCTTTTCTATTTTTGTTTAATACACTCGTGGCAATTGAATTGAGAGCAGCTGGCAGCTGGCAGCTGGCTGCGCGTAGTCATGTTTGCCGCATTGCCTCTAAACGCCTTTGTTCGTCGTGTTCGCCTACTCACTTTCATAAGTTTCCTCATACGCTTCATATACGCTTAAGTATTCGTTGAAGTATTCATGTATGTRTTTGTAAGTTACTTAAGTGTGCTGAAGCAACACGTTTAATTGCTTGCAAAAATTCAAAGTACTTCGAGTGCGCAAGAAATCAGCGCATTTTTTTATATTATCCGTCTTAGCATATGTTTTCTACCCACCTTTTTTTTGTTTTTATTTACGGAGATATAGTTTTTGTCAGTCTGCATCAAATTTGATCAGATGGCTGGTAGCACTTCCCATATAACTGTTTCTAGGTAGGTTTAACGTGTTTGACAACGTGAGCCCGAGCATTGTCATGCAGCAGCAACAACTGCGATCGTAAGGAACCCAAATTCCTTGCTTCTGAATCATTGCATGCATATGTAGTCGCTTTTAAAYAACTTGGAGGGTGATTCCCTATACTGAAGGGCAACGTCTCCAATTCACCGTATTCGTTTGGCCTTCCTTCACGTGTATGGTGGTGCAAATGACGGTTATTTAGCAAAGAATCGGTCATATTCGTCCAACCAAAAGTATATGATGCATAAACAAAGTCACTAATGAGGAAATGCAGTTCGCTCTCCGGGCTATAAAAGGATAACCACTGATGTATTTTATCGGATATCTCTAAGTGAGATGCTCCCTGTTAAGGTAGTACAACATATTTATCTCTAGGCAGCTTTCGCTTGGGTGCTTTCGAAGAAAGCATCCCTGCAGTTACACCTTGAAGCAGATCCGCCTCCTAAGGATATTAGGAGAACATTCCCCCAACAAATCGATGAACTTCAACAACATGCCGACCGAAATTTGGATGCGATCAATTTCCAACGGTCACTGAACGTTATTCACAGCGGAGCTATTAACACCTGCATTGACTCCTTCTCAGTAAGTGGTGTACTTGAAGTCCAAATACCACCCATAGTGGAATAAATGCTCGACTTGATTGATTTCCTGCTTAGTCGTAATATACCCTGACATACAAAACCTATAAACCAGTGAAACTCTACTCCTCCCATGGTCGAAGCTACATAGTTTAAACAGCTCGCTTCTTGGATCTGCCGTTAAATGATTTCAATGACAGTTAACTTATTACTTTCTTCCAAGATCTGGATAACAACATTAMCATGCATTTTTGCTGAATCATTGTATAGAAAGAGTGTTGCCACATGATTTTTTTTTTATGCGGAATATAGTTCAGAAATTGATATTTGCAACCCAATTTTTTTAAATTTAATTTTTATATAGATTGATATTCTTCGAAGTTAGTAAGTATCAAAATATTTCAAAGTGTTTGCATAACCTGCTCCACGAAATGCGTACTCATATTAGTATGTTCAAAAAAAAATTTTCATTTTTTTCCTTAAGTACGGTAAAATTTCATCCGAAATGACGAAAAAAATCTGATAAAGTTTATCTTTTAATATTATATAATAATATATAGCACTCCCATTAAACTCTTTTCAAGCAACAATAACTCACTTATTCCAACGATTTCAAGGATAAATTTTGTAAAATATGCATATTTGTTGTTGTTTGCTTACGCTTGGCTAGTTAGTGTGCTGTAACAACATAAATATTTACTAGCATACTCGTACATTTTTGAAACGGTCAAAGAAAATGTTGTTGCAAACGGGGTCACACAGCAAACAAACGAAAACAACAWTGAGGTTAGGAAAAGTGGTGCACCAAAGCAACGAACAACATTGACAGCAAGRGATTGGCAAAAGAGTTTGCTTATGTGTGTATGTTGTTTGTTGTACAAATGCAAAAGAGCAATCGTCAAGGCACATGCTCTACAATCGCGCTGAAAAGTATGCTGTGCGTGCACAGCAATGTGTGTGCAGCGCTAGTTTCTCATCTCCTGCAATGAAAAGTGTTGCACTGCATTCATGTGTGTGTGTGTTATAAGTGATTTCCATTCGGTGTGCTCAATGGCTCGCCACTTTTCAAACTTGTTTGTGGCGCAAAAATGGTGAAAACTATGTCCTTATATGTGCATATACACACATATACATTATGTACTCTACATACATACACATTTGGGCGACTTTTATTTTACTTTTATATCGTTTATTGCACTAAATAAAAAATAAATTGCACTCAGCCAGCTTACAGTGAGGTCCAGCACTTCGATCACTGCATTCTTCGCATGCATTTTTCAGTTTTCTGTGCTCTTGACTTCCTTTCTCCGCCGCTATTTGTCGCGCTTATTTCGCTCAGTAAGCGGCTTTTATTGGAAATGCATTTTATGCGTCAGCGTTTTGGGCGCTTTTAGTTTTTCTCTTGCATATTCGGTGCGTATCAGGAATTTGATCTTCTCTGCTGGCGGCTGTAACGCTCAGTTTCTCATTTCCGCGCTTGTGCACGTCATATGGCGGATTGCCGGTTCACTTCGATAATCCAAATTCGTGCAGCGAKTTATTGGATTTTGCTTGGCTGGTTTTACAGGCGCAGTGTTGTGCTTATTGGTCCCTATAGGAGCAAATATTGAAAGGAATTATTGCGAATGTAGTGGTTGCAATGTAACTATAACTTTTGGGATTTTCAAGTTGTACTATAAATTYGAGTTTAGTAATTTTATGGTCATCTGCGAGAAATAATTTTTGCCTTCATATTGCTCTCTCAGCATAAAATTTGTAAGAGTATAATAGCTGAAAGCACCYGGAAATCGTAAAAAAACGCRAAATATTTAATTATTCATCAATATTTATTTTGTCRCCTTCAAAGTAATTACCACCAGATTCAATACACTTATGCCGCGAATTTTTCCAGTACCCGAATTTTCATAAGCACTTTCCGTGTGCTCTTTTGTCACAATGCATTAAGCATAACAAATTATTTGATGAAAATAATATTTAGTACATTACCATTTTATAATTCCTTATATATTTATTAACAAAATATAAATAATATAAATTAATGATATTTAATGAGCCTTTAATAAAACCATTTATTCAACCCAAATAAATTTGCTTAAATGAATCATAAACTACATGACAGATTAATGCATTTGCAATTTAGTACTTATTTACAAAGCATACCCACATATATGAAGACATTTATATTCATATTGAATATTCCCTTCGCGAAATATTTATTTAATGCACAATAATTGCTAACAAAAAATGTGTGTTTGCGATATACATACACATGAATATGTACATGTGAGTATAATAACATTATGATATATATCAGGCATTATGCTCAGTTGTACTTTATAATCGCTATTCCCGGCCATTAAAAAATATAAAAAATAATAATAATATATGTTAATAGAAATTAATTACTTTTCAGCATCAGACAATTACCAGGTGTTATATGCAAGTGTGACTATTTTTTTCATATTATTTGTTGTTTTTACACATTTTAATTAGCAATTTCAAAAAAATGCCAGCAAATAAGTTAATTAAGTTGCTACCATTAGCTAAATGTAAATTATTRCAATAGCGCATGTTGTTCTTGCTGTTGTTGCAATAGCTGTTACGGCTTATAAAATACATAACACATACGCACATATACATATTGCGTGTATATTAAATTCCAAGTGCTATTAAGTTACATATTTGCTCAAACCAACAGCAGCGTTAGCGGCGTACAGGGCGTATGAGTGCTGGCTGACGGTGSACTTAATTGAATAGCATATTTGTTATTTGTTAATGTGTGTGCATATGTAAATATAATATGTTCGCTGTATTCAAGTATGCAAGCTATTGTAATTGCACTATGTTTACAATTACATTAAAGGTATTAATGATTGAGTGAAGCGTACGCGGAGAGCGGCGTATTGTTGCTAGGCAACATGGCGTATGCGCAACAATTTCGAATGCAGTGWGCTTGTGAATGCATGCGGGAGTATGTGAGATTTAGACCAACTGGGCATATTTATGACGGTGTTTCAACAGTATTTTGTTCGTAATTTCAAAGGTTTAAATGTGGGATGATGAGTCGCCAACTGGAACCTTTACGAATAGAAATTTTCAGCGATTGCTTGTAGCTTTCAATAAGAGTTGAGGAAAAATTTTAATTTATGGAAATAGCGATTCTTTTTTAAGTATTTCATCTGCTGTAGGTAATGTTGGAACTGTAAATTGTTTACTGAGGCCAGAAAAAAAACTCGGATAGCTTATAACACATAGAATATTCCAAAGGAAATGTTATGTTWCAAGTGAAAATAGAGTAATGTTAACATTATATTACAATATTTTCAYTGTTAATGAGAGTTTTGTCATCATAAAATCCAGGTTAGTTCCCTTCWTCGCTTTTAACATTTATACATATCTCCACTTTATTGAAAAAAGTGCTCTAAATTGGCTCTTAATATCACGACAATCAAAAAGGTCTCTCAAAACGTCAAAATGCCACATTTATTTTATAATTTTTTTAATCATCAAATGGCAGTTCGTATAAAAATATATTATACACTTTTGATGACAAAAATTGCTYTAGCCTTCAAACATTTACCGTTTGTATTTTTCTGGGTTAAATATTCGTTGCTGACGTGCGTGTTTGCTTTTAAATATTAAAAAGCTATAAACACACATAACAAAAAAGCAACAACGGTGTGCCGTCATCTTCAATTTAAATGCATGTACATTCTAAATGCACTACAACTACACTAAGCAGGCAATCTACAGCCACACAGGCATTGGTGCAAGCACATACTGAGGCACACACACACACGCGAAGCCAAACTAGCGCTGTCCATCACGCGCCAAAAGCAGCTGTTAAACTAAAATATAGCACATGAATTCACTTGCGCCGCATTGCATAATGCATAATGCAAAACCTTAAATGCAACKGAATTTATATGCAGCTGAGTATAGCTATATGTATATGTAGTTGTACATATTTGTGTATATAGATGTGTGCGCTTGAGTTTGACGTGGCATGCAACCAAAGTGTGATATACGCCACGTCAACAGTCTTGTGGYAGGGTGTGGTTTTAAACAGTTGCCAGGTTACTCGGCGTTTTAGTGCCGATGCTCGCACACAAACTCACATTTTATACCYTGGACAGGTTAAAATAAGTTCGCCATGAAGTTTGTAAGACTGATAGGAAAAGGTGGAAGACTTTACGTATTAGTGATCATCGTGAAGAGCTGAGCGGATTAAGTCATGTCCATCTCTCCGCCTGTCAGTYTGTATATAGAGGAGTTATCCTTGAAGRTATCGATCTGGAACTTTGCACGTCTTCTTTTCTCCCCAAAAAGCTGCTTAYCTGAGGGGACCGCTGATTTCGGACAAATATATTTATAGTTTCCATACAAACTGAACGGTMAAAATCAAGTCYTTGTATGGAAAACTTTTTCATTTGACAAGGTATCTGCACGAAATTCGGCATAATTTTTTTTTTCTAAGATGCTTCTAACGTTGCAATCTCTAAAGAAAATTTTTCAGATCGGATCACTTTATTATATARCTGCCATACAAACTGATGGAGCACAATTAAGTATTTGTATGGAAAACTTTCTTATTTAATAAGATATCTTCGCGAAATTTGGCAGAAATTATTTCCCAAATCATGGCCACAATCTTCCGAGAAACGGTTCACATCGGATCACTATACCACATAGCTGCCATACAAACYGCATGTTCAAAATAAAGTCCTTGTAGGGAAATCTTCTTTGCTTGATAAGAAATCTTCTACAAAACTTAATATAGATTATTATTTAAGGCAACGCTAAAATCTCTGAAGAAATCTTCCATATCGGACTGCTATAGCATATAGCTGCCATACAAACTGAACGACCAAAATCAAGTCTTTGTACGGAGAAATTCTTTGCTTGATGAGATATCTTCAYGAAATTCGGCGCAAATGTTTGTTTTAATTAACTGCGCAATATCCGAATAAATGATATAGATCGGGCCACTATAGCATATAGCTGTCATAAAAACTGTTCGCTTAAAATTAAGTTTTTGTATGAAAAATGTTTAATTTTGAGTGGTATTTTAGTTTCGGTGCCAGTGAGTTTACTGGTTTTTCTTGTTATATACATATACACATACATATGCCATTCACTCACCTAAAATACGACTTGGTGCCTCCTAATATCACACCTCAAACGTGCGCCTTAATCACAATTTATGTACGCTTTGCTCAGCTTAGCATTCCATAGTATATTATGTGTGTATGTATTAGTGACTGGTGCTTTATTGTTTTGTGCATGTGTGTGCTCTCTGACTATCGCCTGCTGTTCGTGGCTAACACTGCTTGCCCATATTGTTATCGCTTGGTCAAATGCATTCATTCGGTTGTGGCATAAACACCGGTTGCCAGCGCAACAGCTTTACGGTCATTTACCTCAAAATAAATATCGTAACACAATCGTACAAACAATTCAATATTTAGATTGCAAATTCAAAAATACACAAACATATACATACATATATTTGTTTTAGCTGTATAGTTGAAATTGATGATTGCGGTTGCACTTTATTTGCATGCATAAATTTTGATTTGGCACTTCTAACTCGTGCCGCAGATGCTGCGTGAATTGTACTCACTTAATTGCTAGATTTGCTGTTGGTTTTAAATTGGCTGTCATGTTTATAATAAATTTAAATTGTTATTTGCTTGTTGTTATGTTTAAAGAAGTAAATTAGCCAAATTGGTTATTAACAATGAAGTTTTTGAAATACTGATTTCCATTAATATATGTAATATTTCTCAATATATACGCGAATATGAGTATGTATTACCCATGCATAATAGTAATATATAATCTAACTATATGCTGAACAGAGTTGTTACGAGTGGTGTTGCTTGAGTGACCTTTTATATATATAATCATTCCATAGGGTAAAACGGTCTATAAGGAATACTGAAACATTTTTCTAAGCAATTAGTACCTATTGTTTTTGTGAATGCAAAGAGTTTTATCTCTGTTTCGATTAGTGAATTTTGTATAGCCTGGTTCATTAGAAAAATTCCAGATTATTCGCATAATATCGTTTTTTTCTGACAAATCATGACTAAGGAATAGTAAATTGACGTTGTATAGGTGGGTAACGACGTAATAACCAAAATTCTCAGMTACTAATTACACTAGCCAACGGCTGAGTGTTAAGGTGCCCAATTTTYAATGCATGTCTTCAAGGTATCATTGCTATTACCTCCTTGTTCACACAATTTTTAAKCATTTATGGCAACAGCGAGTTGTCTGGATTTCACACGTTGATGAAGATCACTTTATCACTTTGGCGTATACAAAAAACGCAAATACCTTGCTGTTGGTCTAGTAAACTTTGTGACAAAGCTTTTTTGTAAGTGTTAGCGAACTCTAGGCTCTCCTGAGATCGTTACTTTACGCACGGAAAGCGAAGCAAAGCAGGCACTGAACCAATGTTTTCCAAATTATAAAGTGGTTTGGTGTTTGTAATCTAAAGGATCACGTATAACAAAAGCCAAATGGCGCCATTGGACTTATACCTACAATATTTTTTTCAAAGTTAGATGCAATTTTCTATTAAATTAAAGGAATCAAGAAATGAAGTTAGCTGATACCGTTATGTTATTTTTTCAATCTTTAACTTGAAATCAAACCTCAACTCTTCTCTTTCTCTTTACTTCGTAAATATTTATTTGCCTTTATTAGCGGTCGGTAATTTGCGCTCAACACACTCTGCCGCACTTCCTCACTTCGTGTGGTCGAACTTTGTCACAATTTGTGCCAAGGCACACATTTATGTTCGTTTGTGAGTTTTAAACTTGTAAAGGCACACAAACACATACATATGTGACGGTGCTTTGAAAGCAGTCTAAGTAATTTTGTTATTTAGTTATACTAAGAGACAAGCTATAAAGTTTGTAATACACTAGCTGGGGAGCTTGGGGAATAAAGTTAGCGCTGCCGTGAGAGYCAATTTTTGTTTGAGTGATTGTGCAGGTGGAAGGGCTGACGTAAACTTGTATGAGTTTACAAAAAAGGTGTGTTTTTTTTTCTCAGAATAGTGTTTCCTGAGGGTCAGCTTTCTCCTACTCCAAAAACTCTTTGCCTCACCCGAAAAGATATATATTTTTCTTTCAGTACACTTTTGTATATGTATATATATAGTACAAGTAAGCGTCCATATTTGTGTATATCTAAAATATTATATTCTTGAAAAGTTTTTAGCCATCTTTGCATTGAGTGCAATACACTCAGCCCGGCGCAACAACTAATTTTCCGCCTTACTTTTCCACTTATCCCACTTACTTAAGTGTCTACATTTTTGTTCCGTTTTGCTTTTGAAGTTTTCCACAAAACATTTTGTTGGTTTTATAATATATATATACCAATATATATATGTATATATTGAGTTTTCTCATCAATTCTTTTAACAATAACAACAGATTCGTTGGCAGACGCTTAGTTAAGTGAATTCAATGTGACTTTTATTTTATTTACACTTGAGAGCGATTTGTGGTGCTACGGAAAGCCGGAAACGGAAGTTGAYTGTGAAGTCGAAGAATGCAAGGCATAAAAAAGATATATTGTTGAGAGAAGACATTTAGCAGTCTAGATATATACATAAATTATTTTTCAAATATGGTGTACATATATGGTTATTTTAAATAAGTGTTGGCCAAAGAAAACTTCTGCTAAAAAGAGTGTGTCAGTAATATTCTTCCGAAAAGATTTGGGTATGTTTCAAATTAATAAAAAATGCAAAAACATGGATTTACGTTTGGATTTTGCGACTTTGAAATGAAGAAAAGACGTTATGTTGGGAAAAAGCTAGATTATTTTCCCAAGGCAAAACTTGGTATACATCTAACAAAAAATAAACGATGAACGTTGAAATCGACAAACATTCATTACGTTAGAGGAAACCTGTATTATTTTCTCTATTACTTTAGACTGAAGTGTAAAAATCCTTTTGGTTTAGTTTATAGCTTTAGAATATACATCTAAAATGGTCAATAATAAGCAAACCACTCTAAATACTAATATGTATTTTAATTTCGTACTCGATTTCACTAAAATACCCCTCAATATTTCTTTTTACTGATAAAGCTCCCCAAAGTAGGCAACATTTTTATAAAACCATTAAAAATTTATTGTTTTTTTTTTTGTAATAATTAAGTAAAAATGTGGCATACTTTCAAGATGAATTTGACAAAATAAATGAAAAGTGTGATAAAGTGTTAGTTTCCCTATTGTTTTTTACCCAGATCTGGGAATATTAAGTTTTCCACCATATTTACTCCTTCAATTTTTGAGATAACGAGCTAAACTTTTGCACATATTCAGAATACTAAAAGGTAAAATATTTTTGTATTCGATTTCGATAAAATAACCTTCAAAATTTTTTTTATTGATATATAGCGCCCAGAAGTAGGCAACACTTTTTAACACCAAAATCTAATGTTTTTGTATAACCAAGTGAAAATATAGATACCTTGAGTATGAAATTGACAAAATAATTGAAAAGTGTAACAAAGGGGTAGTTTCTCTATTTATTTTTTACCCAGAACTGCGAATATTTAGCTTTCCATCAAGTTCAGTGCCTCAATTTTTGAGATATCGAATTGAAATTTTGGACACGTTCATTTCTCTCTGAATAATTGTTGAATTTTCGAAAAGGTCGTTATCGGACCACTATAGCATATAGCTGCCATACAAACTGAACAATCAAAATGAAGTTCTTGTATGGAAAACATTTTCATTTGTCATGAAATTTCGCATAAATTATTATTTTTMGAAAATCTGCGAAGAAATTATCCAGATCGGACTAATATACTATATATATAGCTGTCATACAAACTGAACGATCAAAATCAAATTCTTGTATAAAAACTTTTTATTTATGAGAGGTATAATATTATTTGTTTTTTCTTGTTCACGTTAATATTGATATATAATTATTTGCATACCCATTTGATATTCCCAAATTCGATTTGAATTACCGAAATTTGACAGCCACATATATGCACATATTTACGCTGTTAAAAGCGTTGCACACTTCCGTGGCAGCGGAGTTTTATCAAACCAGCTTTATCATACAACCAAATACTGACCCAGATTCTATGTTTCACCTTAACCGCGCTTACAAAACTTCCGYTAGCTTACAAATTGAAATCATAACGCGTGCGATTCATAAACAAATCCATTTGGCACTTTGCTATCTTCCTGCATTTTCCGTACTTTTGTACATTTATTTCCGTGAGCCAACAAAGCGCAGCGCAACATTGTGTAACAAGTGCTCCCTTGCGGCCGGAAAATGCAATTTATTGCACATTGTAGCGCGCATATGTGACGCCAAACACGCCCGGAAAGTTTCGCTCGCGCACTCGTGTATTGAATTGCAAATAAATAAAACAAATATAAGTGACATGCAACGCCCACGTAACGGGATTGCCGCAAATCGAATGCAACAAAGGCGTACAGAAGAACAGAAATAAAATAGAAAATAATATTTGCTGGCAAATTGAATAACAAAAATGGTGGCTAACGGAAATGGCGGAAAGTTACTGGCGAAATTGCTATGCAATTTAAGCGAAAACAAAATGCCATTTCACGCACATACACACACAGCTATTGCATATTTGCATCTTTGTGCATGTGTAGCGAGGCATAACGGGAACTCAGCCACACATACGCATGCGTGCTGATTGAAATTGCCCGGCTGTCTTCGACCAGCGCGCTATTTGTATCGCGTGTGTATGCCTGTACATATGTGTATGCATGTATATCTACATACATATGTATATATGCATTTCTCCGACAATTTGTATTTAATTGTGTGCGTTGGCCCCCGCGTGTTCAGCAACAATTTGTAGTAGCACCAAACTATGCATGTATTGGTGCATTGCTGCTCGCGTGCGTGTTCTCTCTTAATTGTATGCTTGCTCTCATCCCCACATCCACACATGTCGACCAACACACATGCTGTTCGCTTAATTTATCTCTTCATTTTATTTGTTTGCCTGTCTGCGTGTGCATATGCAAATGCCTTTCSTATCTGCTTCCTATTTATCTGTTTGCCTTTTTGCCCCTAACGTCCCTTCACTGCCACGCTTGAGTTATACACTTAACCTCATTTCCCTTCACTTATTTAATAACTCCATTAGTCCGTTTGCCTCTGCCACTGTGTACAGCGGCAGTCAGCTCTATCACTGTGTTGCATGCGACTGCTAGTGTCCCTCTGTGTTGGCACATTAATATTTATGCCACATCCATTTGCATTGTACAGCCGTTCATTTGTTGCTTTATACAAACCGTTTGCAAATACCTTTTGCTTTCCTTTCGGCAAGTGTTGCTAAAAGTTTTCGAGCTGCTAAGCTTGCCAGGATTAAGTTTTAGTTAATGTGGAAACCAAAATTGTATTGAAAATATGGCAATATATATTTATATTAGATATATTTATATATACGTTTACACCGGTATCTTTTTTGAAGAAATGTTTGACAGTGATTTCACTGGTTCATAAACCACCCCAAACCGTTTTTTTTTTTTTTTTTGGATAAAATAGCAGCTCTTGAATCTCTTCAGCTTGCTCTTCGTTCTAAATGCGGCAGTTTGCTTGTTTAGACACCCTTTGATACGTTAGGCCTTTTTGGAACTTTACAAGAGCTCTTAGAGCGAAGCGACGTCCCTYAGTGGTCCGATTATGTTGTTATRTAATATATATTTTAAAGGGTCGTGGACGTTCCYTCTGAGTATTAGAAACTTTGAGGCTWACTTAATATACCTAGTTCAGTTGAAAGAAATTTGGATAACTCTTGAGAGTGATATCCGAAGMTATCGTGTTCYTTTCATTAGAATTACATTTTTACGCGGCGCAAAGCCCCAGCTGAAGAGAAAGATTCGTTAATCATGTTTATATAATATATCGAGCCGCTTCAAAACAGACGTYCGCTTGCCACACTTCCTGGCGGGCAGACGCTGCAACCTTGTTGAGCTCTAAAGCCGATTACCTTGGAATGGTCTCATCAAGGCACCCTCTCTCTTAGCCGCGACCCTGGGATCCATTGCTTAACGCATCTCGCTGAAAGTTGTGTACGTTATCAGGCGTATTCGAAGCGATCGCAGGAGTAGGGATTGAGTATGGCAGCTCAACTGTGGCTGGATATTCGGAGTAACTACCACACTCCATTTATGCTCCATGGACGATTACGACCCAAGATGAGTAAGTACTTGGACCATTGAAGAGAACTGTTCTTCGCAAGATTTTTGGAGCGATGAGTATCGAAGATGATATAACTACGAGCTATATGAGCTCTTCGGTGGCATGGATATAGTTAAGCGCATAAAAATGCAATGAATGTGCTGGTTATGCAATGCCTTCCATTCCACAGCCATATGTTGACAGTAAAGAACCAAGTACCTATCGACCTGTCTACAATTGGGACGTAAAACTGGCATGGCCTAGCAAATGATAGAGGCAATTAGCGAAGTTTCGATTTCTCCTCCCAGATCGACCCGTAGCTGTAGTGCCAAAAAAAATATTTAAAGCAATGTCGTTTTAAAATTTGTATATGGCTTACCAAATAAAATACCTACAAAGCTATAATTCAGTAATTTTAAGGTCTGCGATGATAAAGTCATATCGTGGCAGTTTGTGGACTGTACTTTGGTTCAGTTATGGTTACAATCTAGATTATTACCTTCAACTTTCAATATAATTTGGCCTCCCGTGGTTTTATTAATAATTTTTATTTTTCAATGTTAATTTTTTAATATCCATTTTAATGTTATTTAAGTCTTTTCTGCTTCATTCAATTTAATATCCACTGCATTTCGATAATATTTTTAGTTAAAAATTTCTTTTTTTTTTTCTTAGAAAAAAAGTTCAGATTTTTATTTTTCGGAAAAAAGGTTCTGAAGTGTTTTTTTGGGCACTTATGAGCGGTTGTTTTCAGTTTAAATCTACCTCTGAAGTTTTCAATGACAAAGGCTCTTACTGTCTATCTATGGAGAGGTCACTTCATACCCGAGGCGACGGCTTCTCCCCCCTATAATTTGATAGCGATCATAGAGTTTCAATATTCTATACATATTCCTCTACGTGTGATGATTTTCTTCGCTTGTTATGAATCTTCAGCTTCATTCAACTAAATCGGATGCCAGTATATTTCTACATATGTATAGCCTGTCAGTACCATAAATAACTCACACTGCAAACTAGCCTTGTTATTTATTTACGTTGGCAATATAATTTGCAATTTATTGATTTACAAATACATGTAAGCTATCCACTTGCATTGAAAAAATRAAATAATGCCACAAAAAATCCATACAACAAATGCAACATGAAATGAAAATGCGAAARGCGCCGGCTATGTCAAATGCGCATATGGAAAACAAAAAATAAATAAGCATTATTTTAGTAAAAGGAAATGTCGAATTACTTTATCTCCTCAATGCAATAAGCAGAAGGCAATAAAAGCCACGTRGAGGCTCTCATCCTTTTGCAATGCCCACGAGTGCAAGTAAATGGTGAGCGGGGTGAGCACTTCCGGGAATTGATATGGCGCATGCACACGCACACACAAACACATGCAGGTGCAAAGCTGCAAAATGGCACATGAAAGGCCACTTTAGGCGACCMTGGACGGCATTGACATTTTCCGCAGGTGCAGGTGGCCTCAACCAAAGGCACAAAGTGGGTGGCAGGTGCAAAATATGAGCGCYTGCATTATCTCTTTGCTATAAATCAATGCGACAACGCGCACGTTTTGCTTCCGACAGAGCGACATGAAATCTCGACGAAAGATATAAAAACGAAGCGACGAGCTAATAAAGAAGTAACAAAAATGCAGGTCCACGTAATCAGWATGCAGAAATCAGATGGAGTAAAATATATTGAGAGTGCGCCGCAAGCAAATATTCTTCAATTTGAATGCATATTTCATAGGTTATATAACTGTTGTCTATTTGTATTTGTGGCAAAAGAGTTTTGCTGGCATTATGTAAATAGATACATGAAAAAGTATGTGTGTTTAAGCGCCCTTTGGCCAAAGGTTAACGTGGGTGACGAGTTGATTGCTGATTGCATGCGATAAAGTCAGACACAAAAAAGTAAATGTATTACGGTGGGTGAAAGTATATAAGTAAGGATATTATACGGCAAATTTTAATAATCTTGTGCTGATAATTCCAGGACTGTGCGGCACACCTTTCGTTAGGTGTGGGTTTTGGTATTGGCGGTGAGCTTTGCGGACTGTACACCCAAGGGGTATATATTYCTTTTCTTTAGCATCGATATATTATAAGATTACACTGGTTTCAAGCAAAAGTCTTTGGGAAAGCCGCAGAGATAACCTCTAATGCTTCAGCATATAATGATATGTGACTGCTGTTCCAGAAGTTCATATACAAAAATGTTAATTATCCAATCGAAGGGTTGGCTTTAAAGATCCTTTTTTCAAAATTAGGCGATAATGTTTTAATTGTAAACTATATTTATTTAAAATACTGTTAGATCTGTGGCCTAATCTTCAATAAAGCGACATATTGTTGATGTTCCACAACTTCATATAAACATATGTTGATTATACGAGTCAAAGGGTTGGTTTCAAAGGTCTTTATGCCGAAGTTTAGAAAAATTATARCAATTTGTGGGCTTGTTTTGTTGTTTGAACAGTACTTTTTTTTGTATGGTATATACGAAATCTGCTAAGGTTTTCGTTCAAAATTTATTCTAATCTGGATTTTGGCTTCATTCTTTCTACAATATCTAAAAGGAATTTGAGCCTGCTGGTTCAGCTAGTTTTTCACTGCAACCTCAATCCACTCTCACTCAGTTTTCCACTATATGGCACATACAAAACTCTCTGTCACTCTCTTATTCAATCTAACAATGCACTCCATCAGTTTGTGAGCTTCTTAAAGCTCTCTAAATTTTCTGCTGACTTTCAGCCAGTCATTTCGGTATCATTAAACTCCTTCGCACCCCATTATTAACACTGCATTTACTGTTACTATTCCGTGTACCGTATTTGCACTCAGCACATTGGCAATGAAATAAAACAAATGCGTTGATATAAATCCTTGTCGACGCAAATATTTACTTTTATGTCACTGTTGGTTAAAGAAAATTGAACATAAAATGCAGCACACATCCATTATAATGGTTTAACCAAAGAACCAGTCATTCATCCAGATGGGCGAACGTATATTCATATGCAAGTGAGCGGATAAGATAAGCGCACTATATAAGACATGCAAGGYGGAATATATAACAATGCGGCTSACTGTCACACATCCATAGGGAGCGCAGTGCAACAGGGGTYTGGCTGTCTAGCGAAAGGCGGCACTCAGAGGTACCGACGACARCCAAGCAGTGAGTGGGCGTGCCGTTTATATACTCCAGCTGCCGTTTGGCGGTCCATTGAATGTTAMTGCTGCTGCTTTGTCATTGTAGGAGCCACATCCCACTCACCSACTGACGCGGCTGGTGAAGCTACTATGCGCCCGAAACGAATACCCTTTAAGTGTTTGTGCTCGTCGTTGGCGCTTAAATTGCACGCCGCTTGTACATATGYAMTTTTMTCAGCGCTTGATATGAGTAGCACACATACGCATATATTTTTTATATATGTATGCGTGACACCCATACACATATTTATTGCTTGAATGTACTTGTGCCAGGATGACGTGAAATCCTTGTGCCGCAGACAGTCTACTATGTTGTGGCAGGACAGCACCTAAACGCTGCTCCGGCTATAAAACTATTTCGTCCGACTTGCGTGTATTCTGCACTTGGCAGTGAAAAGTGCCTGACACGTTGCTGTCATTTGTTGTAAGGGCGTACAGCCGCCGCACCCAGTGTCTGCTAATGTTTATGTATTTTCTTTTGATTCATATACAAAAATAAAAAAAGAATAATAATAAGAAAAAAAAAAAACAAAAAAAAACGTTAACTTCGACTGTACCACAGCTATAATACCCTTCACAGTTACATTTATTGTAGTGTAAAAGGGCATAAAAATATCTTTAACTTGATTTTGAACGGTCAGTTTGTATGACAGCTATAAGCAATTTTGTTCCGAATTTAATATTTTTTTCCGGAGACTATATCTATGCTTTGGATAATGAACTATGCCAAGTTTCGTRAAGATATCTCGTCAAATAAAAAATTTTTCCTTACAAGGACTTGAGCTCGATCGTTCAGTTTGTATGGCAGCTATATGCTATAGTGGTCCGATCGAAATCAMATATTTGCAGATTGCACCTTTGCTTTAGAGAATAGTCTGTGCAAAATTTCTTTAAGATGTCTTGTCAAATAAAAAGGATTGGGTAAAAAATTTCATGTCGATATCTCACAAACTTAGGTGCTGGCTCTCGTACATACAGACAGACAGACTCAGCTCGTTGTATAGGGTCACGTTTTCCTCTGCATATTACAAAATTCGTGGACAATTGAATATACTCTATTTAGGGTATAAAAACAGAAACGTACTAAGCTTTTGACTGCCACGGATTTATGCACTTATTTTCTTCTTACTCCCTTCTATCCTTCACAATGGCATTTGTAATTTAATTTAAGTAGCCGGTCAACATGCTTCGATGTGGTTGAGCATGTGTGAATCTGTGGAGTTATGTACTCACACACATATATAAGAACAAATTGCTGTAAAACAATATAAATGTGTTCTCTGACATTTTGAATGTACTCCCTACTTGCACATGCAATTTTATTCATCTTACATCTGCTCTGTGCTTTGTCGCTCATTCCTCTTTCTTGTTCTTTTGAGTAATATTAGATTGTCTTACTATCGAATAGAGTGTGGTAACGAAGTAGGGAATTTATGTACTTCACATATCACATTAGCTTCTATTATATTAGGGGATATTTCTTTTGGACGGTATTTATTTGTGGGGATAATACCAAGTGCCAGCTATGTTCTTTCCAAAATGGTCAGAAAGTGCTAGAAGTATACAATTTTTTTAAAAATATTAATACTTAATCGCGACGCGTTTTATAAGAAAGAAAGTACTAGTATAGACTAGGTTACATTATATTAACAGGTAGATCCTAAGTGGAATCTTAAATGAACAACTTAGAACACCAGTCCGTTGTACCTAGAAAAGAAACTATAAGCTATCAAACTTGTTGCTGTAGCTTCATTCGCTATGAGATCGGCTTGCCGATTTTCAAATGATGCCTTTATGGCCAGGACATTTATTTTCGATTACAACCCTGTTAGACATTCTTATGCGCTCCAGTACCATTACTGATTTGATTTCAACGGATGATATTGCCTAAAGTGCTGCTGGGAATGACAAATTGTTCCCTGTGATAATTTCTTTCWAGCATAATCATTTCTGCTAAAGGCATATACCTCAGCTGGAAAAATACCTGGAAGCCTACTTATAGGCAGCTTGCTACTTGTGCCTAATATGTCAGCCATAATTCCATCTTTATCTCTTACGAAGGTACTTTTCGATAAAGAAATTCTTGCTTTCACTTTTACTGCTACGTGCCTTTWTAAGTCCCTTTGCAAAATTATTCTTTTACTAATGTCGCCTCTTGCTCTTTGTCCACAGTAGACTTTCTTCAATACAAATTTGCTTCTGCATACTTATTAACCTGTTATTGCGATGTCCTGATAACAGTAGCGCTAAAATGGAACACTTTGCTGTGATCTTCACAATTTTGAGCGGGGTTATGACACACCTCTAGTGTAGCGATACTCACGCATGCCAGCCTTTGCGCTTTCGTCAGCTGTTTATCAACAGTTGTGGGTGATACTCTTGACGACTACTTGACTATTGGTATGATCTTTCAAATTTATTAGAACAGTAGTTTTTTGTATAATGTTATTTTATCGTGTTAAATGATCGACAATATTAGCTCAGTATCAGATTTTCTTGAGTGTTGAGACCAAAGGGGTGCTCCCATACAACATATTTTCACAGACCGCATTATATGTGCTTAGCTTATCATTAGAGCAATTTCAAGAATGGATTATGCCTGTGAATATTCGACTTCTAGATCTTCTAAAAAGACTGCAATCGACTACTTATTTTCTAAAGTAACGATCCAATAAAGTTGTACTGATCCTATAGAAGCTGATTGTTTTTCAAATTGAAAATTATAAGGTGTAAAAAATAGCGGTTTTGGAGTACCATAGTCTTTACCTCCTTTTTTCTAAAAGGTTTTCTTTTWCCAAAGGAATAAATAAATCGGAATTAAGATTTATATATTTTAATATATATAAAATTCTGCCRGTAAGAATGATTTTCGAGAATCTATTAAAATTCTAAATGCATTCAAAAAACATAAATCTGCAAAACCTAGAAGTGTAAACTACCAATTTTAAAAGCAATCATAAAGCTGTCAAGTAAATGTGCTGTAAAAATTTTAAAACAAGTACGAAAGATTCACGAAAATGGTAGTGTAGCAATATGTCAAAGCGTACATAATGGCATATTAAGTTTATATGTGTGAAAGTTGTGCTTTCGTTAAGCTTCGCTGCTAAGTAATGAGAAGTGGAGCACTTTGTAAACTTTGAGCAMGAAATATGCTGTCTCCATAAGCGTATTTTTGGTGAAACTTTTCGTGCCTTAAAAGTGTATGTAATAATTTTGGGTATGAGAGTGCATACAGAATCGTTTTAGTGGGAAAAAATTAAAGGCGAAGATTAGCTATCGTTTTGTCGCGTTTTATCCAAATCCACTTGCGCGCTTTTCGATTTTACTGCTCCTTGGCAACTCTCAAATTATGTATGCAAGTCAGCAAAACTATTAGTTAGGCTAGTCAGTAAACTTCGATGCAGCCAACCAAAAATTTGGAGACTTGCTTTTGATTTCATATTACACTCACACTTTATTCCACAGTATTTCGCAAAATATAACACTCACATTGCTTTTACAGTGCAAACTGTTAGTAAATTTAACATTTTCTGCGTCATTAAATGAAAAGGTTGAATACTTGTTTATGGCACGCAGTGACGCCTGACGTACTCCTCTGCGTTTAAATTGAAGTGTACGAATAGTAAGTGAASGTAGTGTGAATTGCAAGTGCAAAAAAATAAAATTTTATACTTTAACTATTTTTTCACAATTTTAAGTGGTTTTATTTTAGTGTGGTCTTCAAGTATACTATCACGTACTGCTATGTTCTTCCACCGCACCGCAATTACAGCTATTTCTCGTTTTAAAATATTTCGTTGTAAGTCTGCCCCTGCTATCGCTTTGTCTTGCTGCTGCTGTGTAGAAATATCCTTTTAAGCGCCAGTAATTTGCCAACATCATAAAAAATAACGACGCTCATTTATTACTTTTCAAATGCAACGCTGCATGTGGCGCTGTATAATATTCTACTCACACCACCAYTCACTCACACTCTCCGTCGCTTTTTACATCATTACTGCCGCTTGTGACACCTGCTCTTTTGCGCTTTCTTTCCTCMCGACGCTTATATCTACCTCAAATGCAACGCTGTGTGCGTCATAATTCATTTSTACGCGCGTAAAACTTTAAAGTCCTATGAATTATGCAAACAWTTGTTAGCACTTCATTTTTCTCTACGCAATATTCTTTGTTGCCACATTTTAGTTTATAAATTTATTTTTTATAATTTTTGTTTAAACTTTTTTCAATGTAATTTATTTTTATTTTTACACTCTATTCGAGCGCACACCTACCTTTTTAGCGCCAATTTTTTTTTGCTTTGGCGCTTCCGTTTTGCTGTACAACAATAAAATATGAATTCCGTTCGCGCATTTGTCTGYCTTTTCAATTATGCGCTGACACTGACAGCTGTTCGTGCGCACTTTTTTTCAATTTTAGTTTATTTTCCTTGTTTTGTAGCGCGGCCATTTTTGTAGTCATTTTCACGAATCGYCCTGCTTTCATGCTTAGCAAACCCTGTGGGCCTCGCTTTGTATATACTCTTTGCTGTTTCAGATTTTTCTGTGTCGAGTGCGWTTGACGTTGACTTATAAATTAGAATTTAAGTACCACTAAACGAAATGTGTAGTTTTTGTTAGTAAATTACGTTTGTGGAAAAAATTTTTGGGTACTGACAAATGAGTGTACAAAATTTCTGTTCGCGTCGCTGTTCATTGATTGCTAAAACGTTGTTCTTTGTGTCTTTCAGTCTCCTTTGTAGCGCTATAGAAGATTTATAGTGATCCTTTAAATTTTCTTGTTTCTGTAAGCAAAGATTCAAACCCATTCATTGCAAAAAAGTCGTTTTCGTTGCGACGGTGCGACTGCAAGAAATTTTTGGTCTCGCTGAAGATCCTTTGAACCACTTGCCATTAGCAAATATAGCGGTACTTACKGAAAATTGTCTATAGGCGGTAGTCTTGACCGGCGCAAGTTGTCAAAGTGGTATGGAGGAGGGTGAGGTAGACACATTCAGGGACTTTCGCTTTCATCATCCTTTCTTATATGGAATACTCATTTATTTGATAAGGTATGYCCACTAAATTTAACAGATATTATTWTCTGAGACAACTCTATATTATGGTAGGAATTATGGTCAGATTGAGACACTATTGCTTATAGCTGCTATACAAACTGACCCATCCAACTCAAGTTCTTATATGGAATACTCATTTATTTGACAAGGTATATCCACGAAATTTAATAGATATTATTTTCTGAGGCAACTCTATATTATGGTAGGAATTATGGTCAGATTGGGGCACTATAGCTTTTAGCTGCTATACAAACTGACTGATCCAACTCAATTCCTTGTATTGAAAACTTTTTTATATGACAAGGTAGCTTCTCCAATTTTGGAATAGTTTACAATYTCCGAAGAAATTATGCAGATCGGACTACTATAGCATATAGCTGCCATACAAACTGAATGTTCAAAATCAAGAAAAAAGCCTTTATACCCGCTTACGCCGTACAAAATCCACCATTGATGGGTATTAAAGCTTCAGAGCAACTTGTGTAACACCATTATTTCCCCTTGCCTGTTCTCCTCTCCTCACTTTGCTTCAGCTTCTATTTTCCCCTTTAGGGTTTGCTTTCAATTTCCCATATTCTACCACATTTCCGCMAATTCTTCAGTAAAATTTATGAAATCACCAAAATGCGCACACAATTCTTCACTTTATGATCATTATTTTAAAATTCATTTAATTCGTTTTATTTTAATAATTTGCCTAATCGTTTTGGTAATTTCACGCAATAAGTTTTCGCCTGACATTTAATATACTTAAGTACTCACACTTACTGCCACAACTGTTTTGTGCTTTTCTGCTTCCATCTGCATGCTTTCAACCATTTTTTTGCCACACTTTCTTGTGCAATTTTAAATTTTCGTACATCCTTCCGCTTTTGCTCTTTTCCGCGTTTAGTGTAAGTGCATGCAATTTGTGAAATTTCAGCGCATAACAAATGAAAATGATTTATGGTGCGCGACAATGCGCRTCACTTAAAATGGCAGCGATTTCATTTTATTATTCATTTGTTTCATTTAACTCATTCAGTTTTTATGGTCCACCGCAAAATTGTGTGTTTCCCGTGGAATTTAAATTGAAATTCGCAGTGACATTTAAAAATCAGAAAAAAAAAAAATTAAAATAAAAAAATTAAAAAAAGGAAGAAATTCAACTCCACGAATTACTCGTAATAAAGCGCGTCATTCAAATATTTTCCCTKACTCCTGTACTGCCTTACAGCAAATCAATTTTCTTACTTACATTTTTATTGAATTTCGCTCAAATAGTTTTTTTCCGACACAAACATTTACATGGCACTTTTTCATGCAACTCACTTATTACATTCTTACTTACCCTTTTTTTTTACCGGTTTTCCGGTTGTACGACTTCACTATGCCTTTTTATGCGTTTTTCATGCATTTTTTGCCAGTTTTTGTGCCATTCTCTCCGTGCAATCATTCGAATTGTATTCGCATACGTTCGAGCGATTCACCATTCAATTGTGCGTTTTCGAGCAGGTTGACCACTAGCCACTGCCGCACTCCGCGCTCTCCGTGCTCTCCGTCGCTCGCATTTTCGGTAAATCCACATCACGTTTGAATGCTGGAGCAACCATGCACGGACTGCTGTGGTCGCCTGCTGCTTTGCACATGAGTAGTTACAGTAGCTGCAACGCAAACGCTACGCTTTTCACGCATCCACGTGCACTCTCATTGCAGTTCGCCCCCCTTCCAGGCGGCATTTACTGTACTATTGTTGGCACCATCTACTACACGGACTGTTAGCTGGTGCTTGCTAAAATTCCGTAATAAAATATTCAGTGAGCTCATGAAATTTTTCAGCTAAATTCAACATTTCAGCTTAGGGTACTTTGACGTGTTGAATTTTTTCGAGCATTGACTTGTTTTGGATCGTTTTGAACGTGTCGCGTTTATAGCTGGGTTTTTGAATATCTCGTGTTAGTAGTTTTTAAATGTGTGATGRAATTGAACGTGATTTAATATAAAAGCTGATCYATTTCGAGGTTTCCTACTTTTTCAAAGAATAAACATAGAAACTTCAAATGTAATGGGGATATTTTATTATTACTTGAAAGAACATTCTTGGCATTTATTTTTTGWAGAWCATCTCTTTAAAATGTTGGYCGCGGCTGTGTCTCAGATGGTTTGTCCGTTAAMTCCAATTTCCGATGATTTGTTCGAGCATTGCGACCGCTAACTTACTAATGACCCGATTTTGATGGCCAATTGACTGGCACAAAACGTGATATAAGATGTTCCCTCATGATGTTCTATTGATTGATGCGACGTGTGCGAAGTGTTGCCGMCTTGTTGAAACCAAATGTCGCCAAGATCACGAGCTTGAATTTCAGGCATCAAATAGTCGGTTATCATGTCGCGATAATCAGCAATATTTTTGAAGAAATATGGACCGAAGATTTCACAAGTCCACAAACCATATCAAACCGTTGCTTTTTCTGGATGAAATGGCAGCTCTTGAATCTCTTCAGGTTGCTCTWCGTCCCAAATGTAGTAATTTTGTTTGTTTACATACCCATTGAGCCAGAGAGGATGGATCTCATCGCTGAGCAAAATTTGGCTCGAAAACGTTGGATCTTTTTGGAACTTTTCAAGGGCCGGCTTCAGTTCTTGCACAAGCTGTATTTTGTATACTTTCAATTTAAGATCTCGACGAAAAATGCGCCAAGACGTTCCATACGTCAGTCCGGCGCTAAATCGACTCTCTATTGAAAAAAATATTCTATGCCCTTTTCTTTGTACTTCTCTAATCCTTTTCTGGCGTTACAGTGTTTGAATAATATTACTGTCTTTTAAAACTAAGGCTATAACTTAACTAATAACATTTTCCCCCTTTTGTAACGCATTAAACATGACATTTTGCTTGCTAATTTTCATTGAGCACTTTTTTCTCAATATAAGCGTCATGGAATTTAATTAGTTGCTGAGCGAAACTTCAAATGCGTGGAGTAACACTGAGTATAAAAAGAGTAGAAGGTAAGCCTTTTACCCCGCCACCACTTTCTTTGATTACTTTGAAACGATAAAAGTATAATAATGTTGAAAGGTTTCAAATTAGTTATTAAAAAATAGATGATAGAAAAGATAACAGAAAATCAGCGCTCAGTTCAGCGCTTGTTAGGTATATAAAAGCTGTGGAAACAGCGAAAGGATGAAAAATGTGTAATTTGCTTAAAAGTTATTGAGCTGCCAGCCAGTATGGTGTGACACTTTTTTTCAAATAAAAAATATATTTCTTTTAAAGAGGAGAAGTTTAATTTGAGTCACTCAGTCAGTGATTTTTATCTGATTTTTGTGATGAAAGTTTATTGTTATATGGAATTGAGTGGAAGCTTAAACTCTTTCATTCTTTTTCATGAATATCTGTCACTATCTCCTTTATTGCCCGGTTTTGCAAGGCTGAGATTGAAAGATTTCTATAGACAGCACTCTGGCGAAACTAGTGAAGTTGCTGGGATTGATTCTAACGTCCTTAATAAAGCTGTGGTAAGCTCAGAAAGCTTTGCCGTTCTATAAGGATCTGCTGCTTACACTTTCAGGAGTTTATGGCTAAAACCTAGGATAAATAATTGTGCAAGCAAAATCCTTCGTCCTACGATCTAACCAAACCAGAATCAAAATCTAGATTGTGATTTTCAAGTTCACCAAACTTCAAGTCTAAATAATTCTGTCGATTTTTAGAAAATATTCATTGCTTCACTCTGTTCACGACTCAAATCGAAAGCCTGTTAAATTTGTAGAAATATTTCCATTTAAACAACAGTGCACATTTTTATGGCTAAGCCAAACAACATACCATCTAAACTAAATTTATTCGTTAAAGGTCCATAAGGAAACGAATTGCAAAACACCACCTCCAGGCTGGTCTCCGTATGCTCGGGTATCGTAGAATAAGAAATCTTCTATGTATGTATGTAATATATGTTGAATCTTCTTCCTCAATCGAGACCGTCAAAAACTTGTTTAAAGAATTTCTTCTGGTCGCTGTCGGTTTTTGATGAGCCATGTCAAGGATAAACAGGACTTCCATGGAGGAAAACGTGACAAAAGTCCATAATCTTGTATTGGCAGGCCGCCAAATGAAAATATGCAAGATAGCTGAGAAAAAAGGCATCTCAAAATATCTTTGGTTCC
>NW_017537012.1:143020-188864 GCF_001853355.1 Bactrocera latifrons
CGTATTGATCATCAGCTGATGTTGATCTCCGTCTGAATTTTGTTCGCCCTCAACGCTTTCTCGATTTAAATTAAAAACGGCTTACTATTTTCTGCCCCCAATAGTATATTGAGCTATGCTGAATGCAGGATTTTTCAATAAATTCGTTCAAAATTATCCAAAGCGCCTTATTCCAGCTTTTAACAGCTTCCAAAGTAGCGCCAGTATTCGCCAGTAACACAACACAATGAAGGCGACAAATATCACGGAAAAGCGCATTAGAAAGTGCACACGCATACAAAGTTGCATGGCTCATTGGTGGCGCCGCTTAATCGACACCAACTGTTACGGCAATGTCATAAATTTCAACGTGATTATTTACAGCCCGCTTCGACATAGTGTGCGTGCGTGCGTGCGTGTGAGTGAGTGCTGCCCAATGAATGTTCACTCGCTCGATTATTGGCCAACACATGTGTGACCAAAGTGAAGTGAGTCGTTGAAAGCTTTTACGCAAGCATGGGCACGTGACTCACACAATTGCGAACACATATACACACATAGAAACGCAAACTATTTGAAATTGTGTGGTGCAAGTTTTTCCGCACGTTAAAATCCTTTTCAAACAACTATTAGTGTGGCGGAAAAGTATTGAACGAACATTTGGCGAGTAATGCATAACCGGCATTTGCCATACATGTGTGTGTATGTATTTGTGTTGTAGCGTATAGACGGCAACTTTTTATGCCCAACTAAGCGCTATTTGGCGCTACTTCCGGTTCGCTAAGCGCGCAAGCAGCTATATACATGCGAGTATGTGTGCTTGTATTTACCGCTGTGTTAGTGTCTAGTTCGAATTAGTTTGCAGCAGCTTGCTGCACGCAGCTTCTAAATTCATGCATGTGTGGCTGTGTTTCCTACACAAAATGTTGTAAAACGCTTACGCCGACTTTTACTGTTCATTTGCTTGTAGTTGTTGTTGCCGCTTGCCGCTACTAAATACGCCAATATATCGCCACTGATTATCAGCACGTGCCACGTCGCAAACTATGTTGGCAACACAGCTGTAAACGCTGGCGCCGCGGCTGCTGTTGGTCGGGTTAAGTCTAAGCGTAGTGAATGGCCACATTGGCTTGCCACTCTTTTTGTTTTTGTTGTTTTTTTTTTTTTGCGTTCTTTTTGACTCCACCGACTCACCCACTTGGCCTGCCACTTSTAATGCGTTTGCCAACTTTTTGCATTGAAATTGTGGCAACAGCTGCGCCACTGACTTGGTGTGCGTTTGTTTGTGTTGTTGTTGTTTTYRTTTCTATGTGTCACAACAAGTTGCGCACTCAGACGCTGGTCGTCCACTCTTSCCTTCTTCACTTTATTTGCTTTTAGTTGGATTAAATTGCTTGAGTGAACAGTTGATTGGTGCGTCAGTTGGTTTTCTCGTTTCGTTCAACGCCATCAGTTGTCAGCACGATTGTAATCATTATCACAATTGCTTGGATTTCAAGTGACTAGATAGCAGTATTTTTGGAATTTGGAAGCAATATTGGCTAAAGTGTTAACTTGAGTTCACTTTGTGTGGGAATTGAGTTTGGTTTTGTCTGATTTTATTCTACATTAATTTCRTCCTTATTCGTTTAATTGTTGCTACAACTGTCTGAGTTGGTTGAGTTGTAATAATGCGGCTTAGTACAACTCAACCGACTTAAATAATTTAAGTACGCTCGCTTTTTTCCTCTTTTAACTAGTTCGGAAACCAATTTTGCTGYKTTTAATAGTCGTTTTCGAATTCACATGGGTGAATTTCAATTTGATATACCAAATCACGTCCAGTTCTTTCTGGCTTCAACAAGAAATGATATMTCCACTGCTTCAATGTGTAGCTTTTGAAAAAATAGTCATCATAGATTCTAGATACCAATTTTCTAAATTATTTCTCTATCGGCATTGGTATTAAAATCGTTTTATATTTATGTTATCTCTAGCAATATTCGGCATGATATATTTCGTAAGAATACTTGGGCCATCTTTCGTAGTGTATGTCTGCCCAAACTCATCTTGTGTTGTCGTTTTCCTTGCTGGAACTCCTTGTATTAATTGAGAGAGCATTACGAAATTTTTTCATCATATGAGAACTAATTATCTCTGTCATAAAATCTTTATATCCTTTGAGAATATGCATTCCGAACCTAAAGCTTCCAATGTGTCATTGTTTTCCACGCTGGACSTCTTTATATTAATTGAGGGAGAATGATTTGACTTTTCGGTTCATTATGAAGAATTTTTTATATCTGATAATATTTGCCATCSAAAATAGCATAAGATCCATTTAGCCTTCGAGAATATGTCTACCGAACTCACAGCTGCCTCGTGTATTTTAATTTCCCACACCGGACCACAATATACTAATTGACTTTATGAGCATTATCGGTTCATTGCGCACCAGCTTTATCTTTCAATGTGAAATGACTTTTTCTCAAGGACCAAAGCTAATTTAGTTGAGTTTGTTGRCCCTTTTAGTCTAAAACTCTTCGTTTGAATGTGAAGAGCACGTCTTCGTCTTAAAGTTTTTGAGACTTCGAGTACAACTCGATTACGGAAGCTCYTCCCCATCTTATCTTGCATTACGCGCTTGCAAGATCCACTTTTATAGATTCGGTAGTTGGATTACGGCACCYGGACTACCGTGGAAATGAACATATTATTCGCTTACGAGTTCAAAATCCGTATATTCTGCGGTTGGATGCATACCCCATCAGATGAACGCATTTTACTCAACTCTATGGATCTATTATGAAGAATTTCCACACTGCCGTTCGGACTATACATATACGAATGGCAAAAAATATAATTTCTCCTCTTAAGTCAGTATACTGCAAGTTTTTATGCTTCTTCCTATCAGCATTCTTTTTCTTCTATCTCATCCTCTACTTAAAAAAACTGACACTCGACCAACCATTCATCTTTGAAATTTCGTTCGTGCTGCTACACAACGCTGACAAAAAGTACAGCGTTGCCTTACTGGCGAGCTAATGGGACATAAAGCGYAGCTTTGTCATCTTTAGCGATATTCTTTGCGAGTGAAAAGTTTGCAGAGCAGCAGTCAAAGACAACGCTGCGACATTTATTGCAAACTCTGTGTGTGTACTATATGCTGCTTGTAGTCGCGTTGATGGAGCAGGTGTCAAGCGGTCTGCGGGCGACGCAAGTGCACCATTGAAAAATGTCATTTTTCGCACTTACGCCTCACTGCGCACCGCATCACACGCCAGGCGTGGCGTTGAACAAATATATACGTGACACTTGGTAGCGTGATCCGAAGCAAGAGCAGCACAAAGACGCTGCCACTAATATGGCGCTGGGTTGATACGCTTTTTGTTTGACGAGCGCAAATGTCGCAGCACCGCAAAGCAGCTACAGTTTCCAGAGGAATGGCGGAGGATGTTGCCAAACGCGAAACGACGCACAGTGCACAGTGGAAGTGCTTAACAAATTGRCGCATTTGCGCCGCCGCCTGTCGCTCGGCTGCCGGAAATGCTACAGCAAGCTCCCCGCCGATTTCTTGCACTAAGCTGACTAAGAGTGCAAAGTGCAATGCCGAAAGTTGAGTACAAATTTGCAAAAAAACAACAACAAGCGGAAACAAATGCATATTTTTAGCAAAAGCTGGCGCTCTTCGAAAGCAGTCGGTGTTGGTAGTGAGGCAGCTCCTTGTACCTGTCTCTTATACACATCTAGATGTGTATAAGAGACAAGCTCCTTGTATAGCGTAATATAAATCGTGCTGGTAGACAGTTCGTATGTATGTTGCACGAGCCGGGTAGTGTTCCGACTTGATCCGTTGTGCATCGATAACGAGCTAACAGTTTTTTTCCTCTGCTTGTGCTGAAAGCTGGGAGATCAGACAACGGCGTCGGCACTTCAGTTGAAGTTGCATGCGAGATAAAACGTGCGATGGCGCTGAAGTGGTAGTGAATCCACTTTTGAATGAGTAAATAAGCGAAATACGAGCAAATAATGTCGAAAATAAGTGGAATTAAATAAGAAATGGCGCAAATAAAATAAGTTTGCGGAACTTGAACTTCAACTTGCATTATGGATAATGGAGTTGTGATTAAAAAAAAACTACGCAGGAAGGAGCTTGTATTGTTAGCAGTTTCAAAATTATGCACTTTCATAAAATGTATATATATTGAAATAATGAGTGAATTTGAATGTAATAACATTAACGAAATTTTTTAAACCACTTCTGAAATAATTATTATTTTTTATCTCTCGATATTCAAACCCAGTATACTGAATATCCGTCTTGAAATACACTAAYCTAGAAATATTTCCGTAAAAAGCTCCTTTTTATGGTCTCAGTGTCAGCCTGGTCCGTACGTTGGATAGTTGAGTTTAGGAATTTGAAACGATTAGAAAAGGGTTCGAACATGGACATCGACTTAGCTGAGGACAATCTATTAAGCGAACAAATCTACTAACCGCACAGAAAACTAGAAAAACTGGTCTGGTGGCGCCATTGTTCGCTTATGTTAGTTTACACAGTCATACAAAAATTATTCCGAACCACTCTTTTTAGAACGAGTTTAAAAATCTAATTTTATAAAATTTCACTCTTTTTTYGGTCAATTATCTAATTTTCTTGTAATAAAAGAAAGCAAACAATAGCAACTACACGCGTTGAAAGCGAAAATCGTTCAATTATCTGCATTCTATGAAATATCGAGCGCAATCAGCAACAAAGTCCGTTATACATATGTGGTTACCATTAAATAGCTTGCATGGCATCGCATGTCACATTGCACTTAACTCAAGCACGCATGCGCTCTAAGTAAATTGCTTGTCGACCACAAACAGAAAAATAATTTAAAGAAATTKAGTGCAAATTTAATTAAGCCGTTTTGTACAGCTCAAGCGACCACATCCGGTACGAACTAAATGCAGCTGACATGAGCGAGCGCTGTGAAAATGAGTAGCTTCATTGAGTCTATATGGTTGTGTGTGCTAATTGAAAGTCACATACCAGTATTGCACACAATTTTTTCAATTGAAAACGACATGCGATATACTCGTATACATATATGACATATAATTCCAGTTTAACTTCAATCGATTTCAGCTGAGCGATTTCTTTGCGCAAAAGTCAGCAAAAGCTTCTCAAACAGTTTTTCCAATTTTCATTTCATTTCTATACATTTCCATCAACCGCTTTGTTGCATACACGCTATTAGCCGCCACAACAACAAAATCATTATCAAATAACCATAAATAGAGTCGTGTGCCTCAACCACACCGCAAGCAATTAAACTTGACCCAAAGCCAATGTTAATGCGTGTTCGTTTGCACTTTGCATCGCCTGTCGCGATGTGGCTTGCCTAGTAGTGTAGTCTACATGCGCACGCTCGCACCTCTACATAGATTTATACAGCAGATACACGAATATTTGCCGGCAAATAAAACACACATRCATCATTTTGCCATCGCGSCATCACCATATAAAGCCGGTGGGACTGGTTTTATGCGTTGCGATGGCGCGCCGCGTCTGCGTCAACAATGCCACACAAGTTCTAGGTAAATATTATGACTGAGTCACTTTGAGTAATACAAGATATAAGTACAACAAAAATGCATTGTTGGTAGCCGAAGGTTGTGGAGTGCTGAAAGAGTTGGACAAACCGTTTAAAGTTGCACAAACCTTAGTGGCTGTTTGCGCAAACGTTGAGTACTCGGAACGAGACAGTTTCTGAGCTTTTACTCTTGTTTTTCGTAGTTTATATTTTACTCTCTTTTACGTTCTGCATTCGATATTAAATCTTCTCTAGCTCCCCCACTATCATTTTTGGTACTCAATTTCATGGTTTACTTTCAGTAGATCTATGTGATTTACATATCTGCAACTGGATTAATATGCCTACACTGTAGGCCCTACAGCAAGTATGTGGTATATAATTAGAGCGCACAGTGTGTTAACTTATTTTATTGATATTTATATAAACACCCACGTGTTCAAAAATATTGGAATTCAGATTTTCTTTAGATGAATGCCTTCCTCAAAATGTATGCTTATCGATTTAATCAAAATATTTCTAAACCTTCCTAAATAAACGGTATTTTTTTAAACAAGTGCCAACCGAGAAGAAATAAGAAGCATGTAATTTGCTGTTATGGCCAAAAATTTGGAATTATTATCATGATAAAGGTATGTCATTATGTTTTAAAAATGATATCGGGCAAGTGACAGAGAAATATGTCGACAATAACGCGACGAATATTCCCCTACAATGTCCAAAAATAGTCCAGCGATCTTAAATCGCATGAACACGGAACTCACACCACAAATCCACTATGCGAGATAACGCGCTCGCAAAAAGTTTGCTCCAATAAAATTATTGTTTTATTGGCTGTTTGTAGCGCCGATGGAACCAAAGAGTGTCCACAACAAAATACTCCAACTTCGGCACGAAAAAGTCATAACAAGAAAGAAAGAGCAATGACTAATGACTGCAASAATAATTTTTGGCTTAATTTTTGAARAAATATGGAACAATGATTACCTCTAGCAAAAAAGCACGCCAAATACCGGCTTTTTGAGAATGTAACGGTGTCTCAAGAATGGCTTGTGGATGATTATCACTCCAAATGTGATAATTCCACCAAAATTAGGCATCGTCGCTGAGCGAAATTTTCTTGCTTTTCTTGTTCAGAGTCAGTGATCATCTCGTTTTGGGTCTATTCATCGAACGTGAAGATCTTGATGATCGTTCGACTTCAATTCTTGCACGAGTTGGATTTTGTAAGCTYCTTAACCAAAATGCTTTGGCCAAAATCTGCCATAAAGTGAAAGCAGCAAGCTCGTAATTGGCGCATTCTGTGCGGCGTCTTTGAGAATGCGGTGTGAAACCGATCCGGTTGCTCGAATTATCGATTGTGTTAATTAAAGCGTTTTACTATTTTCAACTATATGAAAAAGGTCTTGCCAGTGTCGCCTTACCAGAATAATTTTATTGAAGATACAATTTTCGAGTCTTTACAAATAATATTTTTTACAAAAAGCATTAATTTTTGCCTTTTGAGAGCAATAAAAATTCTTTATTTTTGCCACTCTTAAAATTACTATAAAAAAATGTGTGAGACAACCCACTGTGCCGCTAAATAYTCAATGTATGCTTCAAATAAATGATCCACTTTTATTCATATAAGCACTCTTTTTCTCTCTTTGCATTACTCTTTTCACACTCTTTGGCAGRTCGTTTGTGAGTTACGCTCATTTTAGTTGCCTGCGCGCTTTGACAGTTCACCAAATTAGACAGTTTTTCACTTCTGGTCGCGAACAAATGTGCGATTACCAAGTAATTAACTTGTAATTAGTTATCCGCTTTTCTGGTACGCTTATACTCACATATTATTTGGCTACGTCCACGTGTGACTTTTTTTGACGCATCTAATGTGTGCGCTCAAAGCAAACATACGTGCGACTTGTGTTTACAAAAAAAGAACAGAAAATACTTTGGCTGACGTGTGATTAAACAATTATCTCACCGGCTAGGTGATTTTGTGGTGACTTTGTATATTGTGACGTAGTACGAAGAAAGCAAGTATCAATAAAGTGCTAGAAAAAAACAAGAGTTAGCAGCCAAAACATGTGAGTGTATATACAAATATATGTAATTACTTTTTGTCTGGCAAAACTTTGATTTTTTTATGTTGAAGTATTTCTATTGTGATTTGATTGCCTCTCTAAAGTCTAGACTGAGTAAATGTCTGTAGGTGGACGTATGTGTGTACTCGCATTGCTCTGATTGTGTGGCAGCTTGCTCGCTAGCATCAGTGAACTGTCTGCACACCCACATGCATGTATACATATGTATGTATATTATAAAATAAACATTTCTACATTGTTGCAGTTAGACGGCCTCTTGCTATTGTTTAGAGATCAGTGCCTCTTCTGCAGTACTTCGTTACGTTTCGATTGATTTCTGTGGCAGTCAAGTGAGCCGCGTTCGCGAATTCCTTATGTCCAACCGATCGCTACGCATTCAAATAAATAAAATTGTAGTGGTATAATACAACATTCTTAAACGCTTTTCGAAAYGATAGATTTATCACAAAATTACCGTCGCTGACCTCAGAAAAAGCATTTGATTTTATTAATGCTTTTCTCTTCCGTTATTAAATTGTAAATCTCATTTCTCACTCTGCTAAAAATCGATTGTTCAGTGAAAGTTTTATTGCGCTCTCTTCAGTCACTTATGCGCTCTCTTCAGTCACTTATGCGCTAAATTTGGTGTTAAATAAATTCTTCCACGTTATCAACTGATTGTGAAGTGAATTTCTAGCTATAAACGTGACCTGCTCATCAAAATTCTTACAGATCTGATAATAGTTGTGTATTATAGTGCCAAATATTTAGTTTCAGTATATTGACTGGCGTGCAAAAGGTAATAAAAATTGTTTTTGTTTGTTTAGAATGCCACCGATTGCAGCGTGTGTTGCCAGATTTTTAAATAAAATACCTAACTTTTATCTGACGAAAGATTTTTAATTATTTGCCAACAGTCATTCAACTCATATAGAATGAAACAATATAAGATTTTTTTGAAATATATTTTTCAATATCATTAGACAAGCCACGGAACGATCTATGGATTTTATAATATATATTGATGTTTTTAGCTTGCATGGGAAATTGGAAATGTATCGTTTTTTWTTACATGACAGTAGGCGATAAATCTTAAGATTAGTCGTCGCATTCAAACCTTTAGAATAACTTTTTTTCCAAGAAGAAAAAATCGGGAGTGTGTTAATTAATATTTGGAGCCTAGGCATTCATATATGACTACTTAAAGCTTCTTATGATACTGAAAAGTATGTTGTAGGAARCTTAAATTATAATTTTCATTTTATATAATTAGAAAGAGCCCCTAACTAACCTTAGTGCTAGCCTTATAGAAGTTCTTAAGATGTAAATGGGACTAACAGTATGGCTATTTAGGTGCTCTTTCTACTTATATAGGTTGAAAATTATTAGCGAAGTTTCGTAAAACATTTTCTTCCGTATCATAAGAGGACCCAAAGAAGCATWTTATGTATAATGTATTATATAATATATATGTATTTACGTCTTTAGTTTATTAAAAAGGTTAGGATTTCGTTTTTTTTAATCCTATAGCTGTAGACGATTAATCTTCAGAATATATTGTTTTTAGTGGGTAACAAAGTTTTTTTTAACAAAAAGTTCTCATTTTTATTCCATAGCTGTAGTCAATTAACCTTAAACACACACACACATATCTCATTTCATATCTTTTTCGCTCAAATCTTTAGAAAAACATATTTTTGAAAAAAAAAAAAAAAATTGAACTCAGTATATATTACCAATTGCTTGGGATCTATTTTTCTATTGCTTTATAACTTCCAGAATTCACATACTCTGGCAATACTCTATCAGTCACATTACTCATACTCACGAGATCCAAGCACTCTTTTCTTACGCTCTCGCTCTTTCCCGCACATTCCCGTGCTCATTTATAACCGCTACGCTCTTTCACACTATTTAACACTCTTTGCTGCTCGAAGCGCGCTCATTTATTATATTATTGTTTTTCAAGTGTTATTTATTGAGTTGTTGTTGCTTATAGTTGTGCTGATATGCTTGACTTCCTTGGGCCAAACWGTTAGCAGCATGCTTTTTGTATACCAAGCAGTTTGATTTAAGCAATATCAATTAATGTTTGTATGTCAGACGTGTATATGTGTGTATGTATGTACATATATTTGCTTGTGATATATTGTTCACTGGATGTGGAATAATTTCACTTGAAAAGTGTTCTCAGCAAATAACATTTGTTGTCATTTTGGTGTTTTGTGGTTTTATTCATAAAATTTGTCACCTTTTTGACAAAGCAAGTGCTGTCAACTTATCAGTTTTAATGAAAATGTATGTCAAGATTTGATCGAAATCAAGACTTAAACTTTTAGGTGTTAAAACAATTAATTAAAAAATTTCATAACTGGGCCAAGTCTGTTCCTTTTAAAACTAGTTGCATTTAAAACCAATATTTTCAGCTAGATATACCTWGAAGGAAGTCATAAAATTAAAARAAAAAAATAAAAAAGTATTGTAACTGTTACTAACCAAGACTATTCCGTTTTTATCTGGTTGCATTCAAACCCAATATATCCAGCTTATAACTATTCTTTTTTATTGCTTCTAAGCTGCTTCATTATAGAGAATTTACTAGTATTTCTAACTACCCGCCACTTTAAGGCCACAGCTATGCACGTAATCTTTAGACGGTCRCTCTAAGCTGCCCTAATACTAAGAAAAGCAATTACATTTTTTTATACAATTTTTAATACATTTTTCGCGTTTAATTTGCGCTCTATTCATTGTCTGTGTGGTGTGCGCTTCGGCGCTGCTCATACAGTCAGCTGTTGGCTGACAGTTGGCTTGCTTGGCTATAAACTGTGCGCTCAACATGTAAATCTTTTAGTATTTAAAAAACGTTTGTTGTATYGGAACCTGTCATTACAATAGTGCCGCGTTTTGATGACTTCCATTTGAGCGGTCGTTGCCGACAGAAACGTCAACTTTAGTGCTACTTCTTGGCTTAGTGTTAATTGAATTTTGTGTTTCTGCGCTAAGTGTTTGGCGGCGTGTCTTTTTAGATCTATGCACGCTAAATGAATGAAAATTTAAGAAATTTTGCTGAAAAGATGTGTGCTGAAAGTTTCGAACTGCAAATAGAAAGTGCTTCAGGATATGTGTGTTGAGAAAATTGTGGTTTATTCATGGTAGCATCATAAAAAGGATAAAAATAAAAATTTATAACAAAAAAATTTGCGCTCAAAGTGGAAAAAATTCCCAATTTTAGTTTAAAAACCCGCATTTAAATAGAAAAATCTAAAAATGAAGCGTTTGGAAGAGGAAAAGAAGTATTATAGTGTAAGTTTAATTGTAGATTTTCTAAGCAAAAGTATAGTGGCATTAGTGAAATATGGCTCCATTGTAGCCTAAACGGTAATATATATAAAAAGTTGAGAAAAATTATAACGTTGATGAAATTTTTATTTCATTTTTTAAATATCGTAATTGATATCTTCGAAAATAAAATTTTCGCGTTATTATTGAAATTTCTTTGATGAATAAATTGATATTTTCGAAAATACATTTTTTATTAGTATTATTGAATTTTTTTCTTTTTTCGAAAAAAATTTTTAATAATATTGAAATTTGATTGGGAAAAATAAGATATTTTCGAAAAATATATAATATTATTAAAATTTCTGTGGTGAAAAAAATCCATATTTCGAAAATCAAATTTTCACAGTATTTTTAAAATTTCTTTGGCGAAAAAATTTATAAGAAAATAAATTTTTCATAGTATTATTGAAATTTCTTTGGTGAAAGAACTGAGCATCGCTACAATCTCTGAAGAAATCGATCAGATCGGACTACTATAGCATATAAGTACATAGCTGCCATATATCCTTCCTGCTACAACTCATGTCCTTGTATGAAAAAATTTTTTATTTGACAATATATCTGAACGAAATTTGACACATATAAATACTTAAAGCATCGCTATATAATTTTCTAACTGATAATAAGAAATAAATGGGAAACTATATGGCGGCTTCCCGTAGAAATTAAGAGCGCATACTTGTGGAGRTGTTCGAAGAACTGTCGAAAGAGCCTATTTTTCAGAAAACTAAGCAAAATAATATTAATTTTTATTGAACCACTATACTAGATATGATTATTTCAATACTTATAGAACATGTTTTCAATGCAACGAAAATGGCATGTGAGCCACGTGGAACGAGTTATATGTACATATACATATGTGTAAATATTGTAGATGAAGTTCTTAACATTTTTACATAGAGACAAACACAATATTTTTTTTTTTTATTTTCACACTGTTGGCGCTTTGTGAAATGTGAATCACACGCCTTGCGTCCGGTGATTTGGGCCAGAATGAGTTGAAACCTGTTGCCAGTTACCGCATACAAAGCCAAAAGTGTGTGGCAAATAATGAAACTTACCAATCTACACACACACACACACACCGGCACAACGCGCATAAGCACACAGCACATAAAACTAACCTATTTACTCGCATTTAGAACGCTCGCTTTTAGAACGCTTTCGAGAGGTCTGTCGATAAGCAAACACTTGTRGAGGTCTAACTTAAAAGCAGGTTGTCCTATATACGCATATATAGCAATGAAAATGCTCGTGTGCTCCATACAAACATATTTCACATGAAGGTTTATTTGCCTATTTACCTATGCTAAGTGCCGAAATGTGTTTGGAATATATTATTTATTATTTAAGCGCACTGTATAGTTGTGTGGCAAGCAGCAGCTGTTGGTGCTTAGCAAAGCAGGCTTGAAAATTGCCAGAAATACAAAAATTGCTTGGTGTAATGAAATATTTACAAAAACAAAATTTTATTGTCCAAAATATTTTATAAATTTTTTTTCCTTTTTTTTTCTTTTTTTTTTTTTTTTTTTTTTCACTACTTTGAACTCCAACTTTTGAGCAATTTCACAAAATTTACTTGCAACTATTATTTAATTTTTTCCATAGCAGCACGAACCTAATAATACATAGTAACAGTTATAATTGCTTACAACGAATGATTTGCTCTGTGCGATTTGCCACATTATAATGTATTTGAGTGTGGTTGTAAGTGGCATGTGTTAGCTAATTAATGCTGGTTCACTACAAAGCTTTGGCAAATTGGCAGCTTATTAAATGTAAAATCTTTAATTAATTAGCTGTTAAATTACAGATATGTGTAAAATTCAATTAAGTTGCATTTATTGCAAATAAAATGAATATTGATAAGTTTCCCATATAAGTGGAAACGGAAACAGGTTTATAAACATTCCACAATTAAGTGGCAATTTAAATTGATAAAAATAGATATCACATTTGCATATCTATAATGACGCTATAATAAGGGTTTTTAATGTATGTTGATAACTCTATTGAATACTTTGCATAATTTATTTAACGTCACTATTATTTAGTGGGAGATTCGAAAATTATATAAAAAACGACAAGTGAATATATTAACATTAAGAATACACAAGTTTGTTAGACATATTTATTTACAAATATATGTATGTAGACATTTCGATGAATATTGTTCCCACATTATGAAAAGAGTTTGCAAAATCTACATTATTTTTCGTTAAAAAGCAGAATTATAGCATGTGAGAAATGTTAATAGCTAATCTCATATAAGAAACCATATAGCTATATTTTGAAACTTAACTGTAAAGAAAATGTCAAAGCAGGCATCATTTGTCAACAGAAAACTGACAAAAAGTCACAGCTGGCAAACAAGAAACTGTCAAATTACCACACTGCTTATTGTTGCATTCGTGCAGCTTACGTCAAGAATCAGCTGATATTGTCAAATGCTTTGAAAGTGTTTGACAGTATTAAGCATATAAGAATAGAGTCTACGTAATGAGTCATAGCCGTTTTTTTTATCACTGATAAAAGCTGAAACGTGCTCAGCGAGAGTAAGTAACTTCAACTCCTTTCAACTTCAGAAGAGAGATTTGTTTATATAAGTAAGAATTATACACCATTTGCATTTTTTAAATGTCAAGCATGTAGTATTGCCAATATAGTTGGGTATTTTTAGCAAATTACTTACAAAATTTGTTAATCTTGAGTATATGTGAACTATATGTTTGTGCTTCTCTGGTCACATTTTAGTTTCAGTTTTTAATATGTTTACTGAAAACTTTTGAGATGTRTTTAGCGAGGCTTACGATAGGCGCTAACATTCAATCTAACTACATTTTCTMTAATCTATTCTCATTTATTACATTAAACATTACTAAAATCATATATTTATACTAAAAAAKCTTTTCGCAAAAGCTTACAGCCTTAAGCATAAATCTGAAGTGAACGGACTAAATCGACGAACATTTCTGTTATTTCACGATTATTATATAGTATTAGACTTAACACAAACAAAAAAAAAAATCTTGTAGATATTAAACACTGAGGTATCCAGGGTTGCTCAAAATAACTTAGATAGTATTAGTAGTTATGAAAAATTGAGATAAACCTAAACTAAGATAACTTCGTGTTGCGTTGAGCTCAACATAACCTGAAATAATTTTTGTAGATATTAAAAACTGACCTGCAGGGTTGCAATGCGCTCAACATAACATAACATAGTTTTCGTAGATATTAGAAATTGAGGTTAACATGGTTGYATATGACTTAATATAACCTAATTTTTGTCGATATTAAAAATTGAGGTCGGTAATGTTGCTCAAGCAACTTTAAATAGTATTGGTAATTATTAAGAATTGAGGTCCCAATGGTTGTACTGGGCTCAACTTAACATAAAACATGTTTTAGATGTTGAGAATGGAGCTGAAATGTTGGTATTCCGTAATCGTAGTTAATATTGGAAAATTTATTATCTCTATTTTTTCAAAAAACAAAACAAAAAAAAAAAAAAATATTAACTGGTAATAATAGTAAATCTCTTCCAGTATCATTTCCAAACAATTTTAAGGCCATTAATTATTTTTTTTATTTTATGGTAATGTCGCTTTTTATGTTATTTTGGACACTTATTTTAATTAACATTAAATACCACTCCGCTTAACATTTAATCAACCGTTGTAAACAAMATTTTAATTATTGGGTTCAATAAGAGCATTTTTTGTGCTTTAAACGGAAATAAATCAAATTAAAACAAGCGTTATAATAATATTAGTAAATATTGTCTGAGATTTTTTTTTGACTACTGCTTTTTTACAACGAGTTGCTAATTGAATACGAACACTAACCACATGCTTTTGTATACATAGTATCAATGCTATTGATAGTTAGTATGTATCTATGCAMTATATTAGATTTTGATAGTAAGTATGTATGTAATACATATGTACAATCACGTAGTACTCAACTAGACTCTAAAATTAGAATGGTAATAGTTTTTTTTTTCATTTAACTGATAAGTATGTAGGTAGGTTGGCTTTTATACTTCGGGCTTGGCAAATATACTGCTACAATCCGGCAACTCACAACTTKATCGTAAAGTTTGACATTTTTGATGGTATACATACTCAGAATATTTTGACRTASGAKCTSTTTTTGTATTGYCTACAGTWACTTAAAATATTCATTATATTTTTATAGAAATTTTCGAACGCTTTTTGCTCCAAAATACTGCTGGCTGCTGAGTACCTGTTCTGTTTTTATTCCTTTCTCTTGTTAATATTTTTTTCGACATTTTTTTCAAAACTAGTAATTAACTTTGTTTCGTAAGAATACCTAACTTTTTCCCAGCCAATCCGAAAGCCATTATGTCAGCTTCATACATAAAACCATATGTGTTTGYTAATACATTTGCTACATTTTTAATTAGCTCTTAAGTAATATGCGGAAACATATGTAGATCATAAATGTATATTTTCTTTGCGACGCTAAGTAGTGCTAAGTGCTTAAATGTTTGTCGTAAAAGTATTGTGGTGGGAAAGATTTATGACTGAAAAGTAAGCCTGAGTAGACATTTCTTCGAAAATTGCCGTATTTTATGTTTATAAATTATTTTTATTTTTTTGAATGTATTTAGTAAAAGAGGTACAGAGCAGAGAAAATGGCAAGAAAAAAAAGAAGAAGTCGTCAACTTTGACTACAATACCCTTTACAGATGAATTTTTTATGGCGTATGCAGTTATTTATCTTCATTTTGATGAACTATATTGTGGCGATCAAAGAGATAATAAGCTGAGCCAATTTTTGCGAATATATCTGGTCAAGTAAACATGTTTTCGATATAAGGACTTTAGTTTGATAGGCCAGTTTGCATGGCAGCTATATGGTATAGAACTCCGATTAGAATAATTTTTTYGAAGATTRTAGCGGTATCTTATATATTAATTTGTGYGGAATTTCGGGAAGATATCTTATGAAATAAAAAAAATTTCCAAATAAGGACATGMGTTTGATCGGTCAATTGTTATGGCAGCTATATGCTATAGTTGKGTGATCGGAACGATTTCTTCAGAAATTGGAGCGATGTCTTAAATAATCATACATGCCAAATTTCGTGAAATTATCTTATAAAACAAAAAAGGTTTCCATATAAGGACATRAGTTTGATCGGKCAATTTGTATGACAGCTATTTGCKRTAGTTGTTCGATAAGCACAATTTCTTTAGTGATTGTAGCGATGTCTTAAATAATACCACTTGCGAAATTAAAATGTTGCATATATGTAYATCTGCATACATACATATWGCCCACATGTATCGTATAAAATCCGACTAAAAGTTATATCAAATGSCAGTCATTTAAACGCTAGTAGCTATCAGAATTTGCATACCTATTTTGTATTGCTGCGATTTCCATTCAAGCTTATCACTAATCATGCATTCATGCACACATACATGCACGTACGTGCAACCAAATAGCTACCGYTCGTGTTGCTATTTTCTTATGCAATTTTAGCTGGAAATTTTACACGTCAATGATCAGCTGCTGTTAATCCGCAATTACTTTTACACACATACATTTACATATCAGCAGAAATCTTACAACTGTCACTGTATACATACGTGCATACAACTAGCATTAGCACGGCTTAGAACTTAGTTTGTGATCTTGTAAATCACGTTCTTGAAAAACCTGATTTGATAGTGATTTGTGATTTGTTTTTTTTTTTTGGTTTTATGATTTTGCTTTCCGGTTTTTATTTTATCAGAAAATTTGCAGTATTATTATAGGAAAAATACTACATGGTTTGATTATTACCGACTTACAGGTAACCAGTTTTGCAATAGGGCCTACTTTTAGATAAATACCTTGTACCTTGTTACATTCATTTCAGCGAATATGTAAATGAGTATGAACTACATTTTGTTGGAATTTTTATAACCCAATTACCATCCATATTACTGTATTCCATATATGCTACAAAGTTGTTGCATATTTGCTTTTTGTTTTTTACGAATTTTTCTATGTTCACTAGTAATGAGACTCTCTCCTCTCATTTAGCTCTCGCCAATAAATTAATCACTACTTTGTAATTAATTAAACAGCGCTTGCAGCACAAATATGCAAATTTTCTATGTCAGCAGCGTGATAATTAAACATGCAACACGTGTAGCAGCCATACACTTGCGACAGCGGTGGCCATTTAGCTAGAAACGGGTGTAATAGGAAGCCATTTTCTACGAAAATACTCACTTGAATGCAAAAGATACGGATATTTTATTAATGATTTATTGTTGTTGCCAAGTGGGGGATTCCCTTTGTAATTATACATTTAATGCAAAATTCGTTGGAAATATATTTATGGCTGAYAATTATATTGTTTTTAAAGTTGCGAGAATCTTGAATTCTCTATTGAAACAAAATTGCAGCAGCTTGAAGCGGTCTTCTCTGCTTTTTCATTGCATACGTATATAGTAACTAAGCCCTTTATCTGCTTATGCCACCACATACGGTATTTTTTATGCTGCCACCTTTTCCWATTTACCGCTTAACTAGCTAAAACTTAATTAGTAAAACGAACACAGATGGTAGAGCACACCACAAGTTRCATGCTGCATGCTGCTGTGGCAGGTAATAAAGCATATTTAAATGACCAAGGAAGGGTGGTTCTTAAATGACCATAATAAGCGAACCAGTCACTAAATTTATGAGACATCGATCGGAATGTTTTTTGCCCCAATAAGCTGCTTATTTGTTGGAACCGTCATTATCAGACCACTTTAAYATATAGCTRACATACAAACTGAACGATCAAAATCAAGTTCTTGTATGGAAAATTTTTTTATTCGAAAATATACCTTCACGAAATTTAATACGGATTATTTTCAAAGGCAGTGCTACAAACTCCAAGGAGAATGTTCAAATCGGACCACTACARCATATATCTATATACAAACTGAACGATCAGAATCAAGTTCTTGTATGGAAAACTTTTTTATTTGTTGAGATATTCTCACGACTTTACACGGATTATTGACTATCTGACTTTTTTAATTTTAATTTTTTATTTAAATTTTTTTTCTTTAAATTTTTTAGGACCACTCTAATTTAAAATCATCAGACATTAGCTATCATTCTCTTTCATATGACGTTTCCAAGTGGTTCGCTTTCACTCAAAGCTTCTCCAAACGATACATAAAGCATTGCAAAGAAGTATGCACCCACACACCGTGGAAATRTAAAATATRTTAGTTTGTCAAAAAAGTCTTGCGGTATTTTCGCTAGTTGGCGCTGAGAGCGCGTAGTTCAACTTTTATTCGTCGCGTCGGGTCATGCTATACCTTGTTGGAAAGCTCGTTTCACGCGCTAATGCGTGTTTGATTGATTGTCGTTTCTTTTAAATCGTGCGTGAGTTATAGCGTCGCAAACATGGAGCAAAATAARGAGAAAATACGGCATATTTTACGGTACTACTACGATAAAGGCAAAAATGCATCTCAAGCCGCCAATCAAATTTGTGCAGTTTATGGACCCGATACAGTTTCCATTTTCACCGCACAACGATGGTTTCAAAGTTTTCGTTCTGGTGTAGAGGTGGTCGAAGATGCGCCACGCTCCGGAAGGCTTGTCGCCGAAAATTGCGTTAAAGTCGCTGAATTGGTCGAAAGAGACCAGCATAGTAGCAGCCGTAGCATCGGTTAAGAGCTGGACATGAGTCATCAATAAAAATACCGCAAGACTTTTTTGACAAACTAATATATGTGTATTCTATCTATTCTTGTCTTCGCTAGCTAATTTKCCAACATCATTATTAGCAGCAACATCATCTCCCCGCTCACCATTGCCTTCGTGATTTTAACTTGTACAATACATCTCACCGCCGCGTTGACATGCAGCTGTCATGTCCATCCCGACAACGAGTCAACCTGACAACMCACCCAGTTGGCCACCCACCCGGCTATCTCAGATCTGCAGCCAGCAGCTAATGGCAGTCGGTGACTGACTGATATGCCAGCTGGTGGGCAACGGGGACGACACACGGTTACAATCATTTGTCAGTTGCACTTGACGTTCATTTGTAAGTGATGCTGGCAACATATGCATATCAGTTCGATTAGTTCGTTTGGCAAACGAACATACTCACATTTATATTGAACGAATGAGTAGATTTAAATATCAAATTTTATTTGGAATATATAAATATATATGCGCGTATATTTATTAGATCTCCATGCGCTTACCTTTAGATTTAAGCGCGTGTACTTGTAGAGACAAAATAAAATGTGTTATTTAAATCTACTCATTCGTATACATATACCTTTACATATGCACATATGTGATTTGTCCGTCCACCCGGCCTCATCAGTCTCATCAAAATTTAGTTGGTACGAGCCARCACTGATAAGCTACAACGGTTCGACAGTTGTTGATGTCATTGTAGAGAAACGTGACTGGAAATTGCTTAACAACATACCTWTACATACAAACATACATACTCACAACAAATTTGCAATATAACATTTCATGGGATGCAATGAATATTGAAATTCAGCGAAATACATACATACACATGTGCAAGTTTTTAATATTTCTAAGAGATTCTCCTCTGATTCGACATGTTAGATGAGTCGCCCAGCATATTGGGTTCCGCAGTTGCTTTGCATGAGTTGTTGTTGCTTTGGGCGTGTTGTTTTTGTTGCTTGTAGCAGATTAAATCAATAAGTTTGGTTGAGGAGATTACGAGCGCTAACAAAAGGTGATTGAGGTTACTTGCAAGTGGAAGCGAGTAATTGGAAAAATGGGTGAAAGGTCTCTAGATTATTTAGCTGATAGYGAGGGAAAATTGGCAAAATATTCTATAAATATGCAAAGTATGGGTTATTTMAGGAAATAATGCATTATTCATTATTATTTTACTAGTCTTAATGTTCGTGTTTCTGATTATACTATTTTTGTTCTTCATGCGTATATGAAATTCCAAACTCTCAGCTGTTATTACTACTTCTTCTTCTGCTTTATTGGCGTAGACACCGCCTACGCGGTTATGGCCGAGTTTACAACAGCCCGCCAGTCGTTATTCYTTTTCGCTCTTTGGCGCCAATTATAAATTCCAAATRTAGCCAACTCCTTCTTCAATGGAACGTATGCTCCATCGGATTCATCATGTCCTGGCGTTAAGCTTTCATTGCCATTCAGCAGGCTGGAAAAGTGTTCCCATCATAATTTCAGTATGSGCTGAGCTTCAGTCACYAGATCACATTTGGAGGTTCTACATAATAATACTCATAATTTTCAGTCAGCTAAGCTATGAAAAGCTCGGCTTTTGAACATTTATGCTTTTATTTCTAAACTTATGTTTCTCGAAAACAAAAAACAAAAAAAAAAAAACTTAACAATACTAAAGTCGCTTTTGTCTCTTCACTCTTTCCAGACGGGTTCAACCCTAACGCCCGAAATGTTGCTGACAACGTCCGAGTCATCGACGTACAGCGCCTCCGAAGTGGCCGGCCGTCTACAGGTCGACACGCGTACCGGTCTCAAATGGACCGAGGCAAAGTATCGTGCAAAAATTATCGGACACAATGAGTTGAATGTGAACGAGGAGGATCCTACATGGAAGAAATACATTGAACAGTTTAAGAATCCACTTATACTGCTGCTGTTGGGCAGCGCGCTAGTTTCGGTGATTATGAAACAGTATGACGATGCTGTGAGCATAACGATAGCCATCATCATAGTGGTAACGGTCGCTTTCATACAAGAATACCGTTCGGAGAAGAGTTTGGAGGAGTTGAAGAAGCTGGTGCCACCCGAGTGCCATTGTCTGCGCGAAGGACGACTCGACACGTTTTTGGCGCGTGAGCTAGTGCCCGGCGATGTGGTGTACTTGAATGTAGGCGATCGTGTCCCCGCCGATGTGCGGCTCTTCGATGCCATCGATCTGTCGATCGATGAGTCAAGCTTCACGGGCGAAACGGAACCGGCGCGCAAGAGCACCGAGCTCATACTGAGCAGCACCACCAATAAGGATCATACAAATATGAAAAATGTCGCCTTTATGGGCACATTGGTGCGCTGCGGCAATGGCAAGGGTGTTGTAGTGAGCACTGGTGAGCGCAGTGAGTTCGGTGAAGTWTTCAAAATGATGCAAGCTGAAGAAGCGCCGAAGACACCGTTGCAGAAATCGATGGACATACTCGGCGCACAGCTAAGTTTCTATTCGTTCCTCATCATTGGCGTAATTATGCTKTTGGGKTGGCTACAAGGCAAACCGCTAACCGAAATGTTCAATATCAGCGTTTCTTTGGCTGTCGCCGCAATACCCGAAGGCCTACCCATTGTGGTCACYGTGACGCTGGCACTCGGTGTCATGCGCATGGCCAAACGAAATGCGATTGTGAAGAAATTGCCAACCGTGGAGACGCTCGGTTGCGTGAATGTCATTTGCTCGGACAAAACGGGCACTTTGACGAAGAACGAAATGACAGCGACAGTTATCATYACATCTGACGGCTACATGGCCGATGTCACCGGCGCTGGCTATAATGATCAAGGCGAGATACATATACGCAATTGCAACAACGTCGAAATGGCCAAAGCAAACATAACGAACTTGTTAGAAATCGGCGCTGTCTGCAATAATGCTTACATACAGAACGGCACATTGCTCGGCCAGCCGACAGAGGGCGCACTCATCGCTGTCGCCATGAAGAATGGCATGTACGCCACCGCCGAGAACTATGTGCGCATACAGGAGTATCCATTCTCATCCGAACAGAAAATGATGGCTGTCAAGTGCATACACAAATACAACAATAACAAAGAGGAAATCTTCTTTGCCAAAGGYGCGTTGGAAATGCTATTGCCGCAATGCACGAAATACATGTTCGGCACACAAACGGTGCCGTTGACAAAGCAAAATGAGGCGGAATTCCTGGCGGAGGCCTACGAAATCGGCCGCAAGGGCTTGCGTGTGCTGGCGCTGGCGAAAGGACGCAGCCTGCAGGATCTCATCTACTGTGGCCTGGTGGGTATAACCGATCCGCCGCGTCCATTGGTACGCGAATCCATTGAGATGCTGATGCAGAGCGGCGTGCGCGTCAAGATGGTCACGGGCGATGCGCAGGAGACGGCCATGGCGATCGGTGAGTCGAATGATTTAGTTTTTGTTTCAAAAATTATATCAAACCCTTATTTCCTACCAGTTATACTTGATTTCCGAGTTTCTGGGTGACCAAGTTGTGGTTGCCATTGAAACCTGCCGCAAAGCAGATTTTTAAATGGCATGTCGTTGTATTGCAGACACTTTTAATTAACCATTTCTTGCTATTGCTTMTTTTGCAATTTTCATATGCTGTCGGTCCTTCCGAATTTCGCACCCCCCACCCCAAAAAAACAAAATCTTCCTTTACAACTTTTGGCTCAACTCATGCAATTATACCGGCTTGCGTAAGGTCTTGCGCCGAAAAGTAGGCAAACAAATTTGCGTTGTTGAGTAAACTGTGATTTATCAGCAGCGCCAAAGTCGTTGAAACCGACGACAAGCACTTCGTAAGTAACCATAACGTCACCAAAATCATTAAGGCTGCAATTTGCGCCACAAATTCCGGCAGTAACATATATGTATATATAAAGTTGTGTATGTCGTGTGGACCTGTGCTGACTCGTGCAGCCGGCACTTGTGTGCAATGAATTTCCTTTCAGCCAAATTGATGTAGCCAAATTTGTAGAAGGCAGGCGTCCATTCGTGCCGAACTTTAGTTCTTCAAGTGTCTCTCCACTCGAAACTGTAGAATTTGGGCACCCTGCTCTGTAACCGTTACTGCTATTGAGTAAATCACACTCATTCTCGGCTCTTGCTTTGGCTTGTATGAAAGTGGTGGATGTGTGGGTACGCCGTGTTGCTGAAAGCTCTAACTATCGAGCTGAGTCTCGAGCAGATTAAATGCATTTTTGTGTATTCACTGTTGACGCGCTAAAGCGCTTGGGTATACCAAGAAATTAATTAACCATGTTTGGCATGCGACTGGGAACTCGGCACAAGGTAGTAGGTTGCGCGGATGCAAATGTAACGGTATATGAGAGCGAGCGTCGGCGGTAGATATGCGGAATACAATTGTTATGAAATTAGGTTAAGGGGCGTGTGGTAATTGCAGCTTTAGAAAAATGTGTTGGATAGAGAGGAGAGTGTGTAGCGTGAAAGAGACTGTGTAGCATGCGGCGCAAGTGGTAGGGTGGTAGCAAATAACAACTTAAAGGGCCACTTGTGCCATGTTGCCAATAGTGAAGTATGTAATGAAAGAAATGGACTAGCAAACGTGAGCGCAAGTAACGAAGCCACGCGATGCGCAAGGAAAGCAACGTAAAAGGAATTTCATGTGAAGACAACTGTGCTTCGGCGTTCGGACCAATGAATGACAGCAGGAAATGTCATAATGGAGGACTGTGGCGATGCACAATTAAGTGAAATGAGTGGAAAAGTAAAGATACTGATGCAGCAGTGTATGAAATCGTATGAGCATATGGGAAATGAATCTTGCAATTATGTCTGTATATATGTACGTGCAGTTTCGGAGATATTGATCTGAAAATTTGTAAATGACCGCTTCTCACTAAAGAACTACTAATTTGTCGGCATCGCAGATAACAAAACACTGTAGCATATAGCTACCATACAARCTGGTTGATCAAAATCCAGTCCTTGTATGGCAAACTTTTTTATTTGAAGAGATATCTACGCGAAATTTAGTATGAATTATTGTACAACATAACTGTATAATCTCCGCGGAAATTATTCAGATCGTACTACTATAGCATATAGCTGTCATACAAACTCTTCTATAAAAATCAAGTCCTTATATGGAAAACTTGTTTATTTGAGAAGATATCTTCACGAAATTCGGCATAGATTACTATTTCCAACTACTCTATAATCTCCGAATATATTTTCTTAAAAGAACTACTTTCTTAAAAGAACTACTATTACATATAGCTGCCATACAAACTGGTCTATCAAAATCTGTACTGTGTAACGAAAAGTTTTTTATTTCACAAGATATCTTCAAATAAATTTGGCATATTTATTGTCCAAGATAACGGTAGAAGCGGTACATGTCGTACAAGCCGTAGCTGTTATACAAAGTGACCGTTGACCGATCACGTTTTCAACTTTAGTTATACTCATATACAAGTATTATTGCTCCAGTGCAACCAAAGTACTGTTTTTACTTGTTTTTGTTTAAATTTTCTCCGCATTTGACAAAGCAGACGACGATGCAGTGCAACAAATTTCGCAGAAAATAATTTGTCTAACCAAATATTTAACCGAATATTGCTATGGACTAACCGAAAATGACCCACGACCAATGAGTGACCAATTAACTGTGTGCTGACAGAAGAATATTTCTACAATACYTTTGATTCTCTTTAGTTACCTAGTAATGCAAAAGAGTTAGCCTCGACCTTACACTAAACAAGCACCACTTGACTCACTAAAAAAATTGCAGCGTAAAAAAAGTTAGCAGAATACATCAGTGGTGTGTTAACAGTTAAGTAACTGTAAAGAAAGTTGTGGAAAAGTTACAAATTACACCAAAATGGAGTTTAATATATATTTTCGCCTAAATGTATGCTACGCATATTGAATTTTATTGTTTAAAAACTACTTCGTCGAGTTAAATGAAAATCGCTGCTACTAAGAAGTAGAATATTTGTATTTTGAAACAATAATTTCTCCATCTCTTTATCTTCATATATTTTTTATCGTTTCTCTCTATCACAGCTTTTCTAGTAACAGCACTAATTACATTGCTATTTTCATTTCTTTCTTCATGAATTTCTAGCTCATTGATTTTTTATTGTTTCCTGCTCGTTTATCGTTTTGTGTTTAAGCACGTTTCATGCTCATTTTTATTCTCATCATTTTTCATAGWTGAAAGGTTGTTAGATAAGCAGCGWCCACGTYTTGCTCCTCACATCCCATACGGTTATTGGTTGCTGAAGCTCATTTGTATGATTTGATCGYTTTATTTGCTGAATATAAAGCTGCCAGCGCTTATAATGCTTTAATCTATGTACATACCCATACATAGACATGTGAGCACAGATATTCACCTTGTATACTCAAGTTTCTCTCTGTTCGTTGCAACKCTGTTAGTGGTTTGAATTAATTAACCGAGAAAGGAGTCAGACATAACCTCCACTTAATAGCCGCAAGTATGGCATATATCAAAATCGTTACCTACGACCACAGGCACGGCATCGAGCACAAACAACCTACAGACAAATAGTTTTCCTTCGAGCCAACCCTGCATATGTATGTGCTTACATGATGTTAGCGCAGGCTTTAAACTTCATTTCACTGCATATATGTACGTATATTTGAATCCATGATTGTAGCCATAGCGAAATGAATTATAGCAGACCATTAAACTTTGGCTTGACACTCGACTACGTTTTCACAATTTTCACAATGTCAAGTCGTCCTATAAACTAAGTACACAAACACACTCACACATATATATGTATTTATGCTATGTAACTTAGTAGAGCCTCTTCATTCCTTCGTTGTGCTGTCTTGTTTGCAATCTGCTGCACCCACTGTCCCAACGTTTCCTCTCAAGTCCTAGCATTTTAACAAGTGTCCTACCATCGCTGGCTGCCCGCTTTGTCTCATTTATTTGTGTGGCGCTTTAAATTTTCGAAATTCCATTTTCTCTTTCTCCAACAATTTTGTGCATTTTCAAGCTGCCAATTGCTRTTTAATTTGCTTAAATTTTCGTTAATGTGTTTTTGAGCAACGTCATTAATTTGCTGAAATTTCCATTAAAATGATCAAATTTATGATTTTGGTTTCTAAGAAACAGTTTGGTTGACTATTAGCTTCATTTGGTGGTAGCAATTCAAGAAAAACAAAAATTAACGTTAACTTTGTTGGCTACGTCTCAGATGGTCCATCCCTTAAGTCCAATTTTCGATGAACGTTCGAGCGATTCGACTGGCAACTGGCGATTGGCACGTGTGATGCTTTTCGCCAAGGCCTGAATCGAAGCGTTATTGCCCGCAAAGACTTTAGACTTAACTATTATCCGACCAAATATTTCAGAGTCGTTTKTTTAAACAGCAGTTTTTCTCATAATCTCTTGGGTATACGTTTGATTTCATGTTGGAGCTAAATACAATTGCAACAGACAGTTTTAAAGGTTTCGGTTGTTATATAACATAAGCCATGATACTTCTGAGTCACCTATGATCCTCGTTTGAAAACCATTATTGCAATATTGAGGTCCTTCAAGGAAACCGTGAACCACTTTTGAAAGCCTATGAAAGTAAGAATCTTCATGTTTCCTTCAAGGAAACCTTAGACCACTTTTGAAAGCTTAAARACTTCGTTACGCCGTTATACTTGTAGCCGGGTTTAATACCTTATGAAATTAAATAAAGTGTGCTAAAATTTATCCCTTTAGGAAACCATTTTTGCCACATTGAGTTTCTTCAAAAAAAGTTTAGCTACCTTATGAAAGGCTCATGCTCCCATAATGYTTTGTGCTTTGTAAGCTAAAAATTAGCTTTTCAAAGTAGTGGATATTTAAGCTAAGCTTCATACCTTGTAGTATCAAACGAAGTGTACTGAAATTTGAGTTACTCTTCAAACATGTTCAAGTAAAAAAAGTTGAAAGGGAAATGAGAGAAATCTTTCCTTTGGGGTTAAGACCATAACACTTCTTCATCAATTTCACATGAACTCAATTGGTAGCAGCTTCATTTTTTAGAGGTTATTTATTTTTTACTCATTAAATAATATTTTTAGGACATGATAGTTTTAAAGTATAATTTTTTTTGAACCTACACTGATCTGATTGACTGATCTAACCTTAGAACATTAAACAAGGTATCACATACCTTTGGAAAAATAAAATTTTTAAATAATTTCTCTTAACTTTGATGTTACTTTCAACTTCCGTTTGTTTGTAGCTCTGATATATTGCTACAATTCTTTCATTGTATAACGCAAAATGTCACGAATTCACTTTAACCACTTCAACCATCTAACCATCATCGAAATTCATACACTCCCCTTGCAAACCGCGCCGTTATCTGCCTTTCGACTTCAACGGTTACATGTCGGTTATTATTTTATCTCCTCAAAACATTAATCAATTTTAATTGACGTCATTAACTAGCTGCTCCARCCAAAGTCACCAAATAACTATAATTGCTTGTATATGCTGCTGAGCTCATATAAATACCTATATACAAGTTTATATTTAGATTGGCCTCTAATGAAATGACCCGCACAGGCATAAATTCGCAACCTAAAACCGACTGTGAAATCTATGAAATTTACTATGAACTTTCACCACTACCAAAATGGAGCAGGCGTATGCGATGAACTAGACATAATACGCTGGCTCTTGCCGGTTACACAAACCACAGTCATGCTTACAGAGCTTTGGTGCCTCAATGTATAATATGTTATAGGCAGATAGTAGAATTTTATCACCCAAAATGTCATCGTGTGCACTGATTACGTGCTGAATGTTAACGATTTTGCAAGCTTAGTTATGTACAGGGTGAGAGATTCATGTGTAGTGATGCTAATTGGTAGTTGTCAAAATATACATATATTATAGTTTAAGGTATGAGTGAGTAACTTTTAGGGTTGTAGTTGAGAGAAATTTTTAAAGAAATAAGTGTGTCAAATGAAACTGATATTAACTATGTTTCGCATGTAGATTCGGGTTTTTAAATTCAGTCCAAGAAATTGTTCCTTTTGTCAGAACCAWCAAAAACTCAGTACTTTTGTAACGTTTTATGGTAGAAAAACTACGCCTGGGGAGGTTATTATGACTTCGACGAGCCCTACAGTAAAGTTTTTCGAAATATTGACTTACTAAAATACTGTATTTCTGAAAATATTATAGCAAAGTTGCCATTTATCTATTTTTTAWTCTATAGTACAGAAATCGTAATTCACATACAGTTCTTTATAAAATATAATATTTTTTTTGTTACTGTAATATACTTTTTAATATTTTCGTGATATTWKATATATATATGTATGTAAAATTAGTTGTAGGGTTGCCACTTTAAAATTATAAATTGAAAGCTTTAATCCCTTTGTATTCACTACATGGTGGTTTAAAGTTATTTTATACTGCCTAAATTACAACAATTTGTTCAGTTTAGGGCAGAGTTGTMATTTAAAAAAATAAAATATATACTAAAGGAATTTGAAAAAATTAATTTTATTTTCTATTTTAAAATTACTATCCCAAAAAAATTTTTTTTTTAATTTTCGATTTATATTATCTAAAAAATTCAGTGCAGGGTTGCCATTTATATAACAAAAATATTATAAATATTTACATATGTATATAGACTAAATGTGAACAATTATAAAAAAAAAATTCTAAAACTATTTTCTTCTGAATATTAGACTTATATAATATAAAAGATGTTAAGGCATGGTTGCCATTTAAAAGAAAAAAACAAGATATATGTATACATTAAACACCAACATTACAAAAAATATTCCTAAAACCAATTTTTTCTGGATATTATACTRATATTATCTAAAAAATTTAAGGCAGGGTTACCATTTATAAAAAAATACTAGTCAATAAATATTAACAACCAATTAACCAAAATTCTAAAAAATGTCAGCCCATAGTATTTTTTTTTTCGTGCCACACAAGCCTATGCACCCTGTAGCCACTTACACTAGGCTGGCTTTGGGTTTATGGCTCGAGAATATATTTGTCTCTTTATTTGCACAAACTTTTGCCTCGGCGTACGTATGAAACCACATTATGTGACTGGCAAGCGTAATAGCCACTAAAACTAGAAATAATGCACGGCAGCAACCGCAAGCAGCGACGACAAAGCCGCAAAGCGAGAAGATGTTACCACGCCACATGCGATTTGCGGCACAGAATAAACATTTACATATGTATTGAGCACACATACATACATATGTACATATGTATGGGCATGCCTTTACAATAATTCACAATTGCATAAATTACGTTGCTTACGTTAACACAAATGACGTGTGTATATGTGTGCTGCATAATAATTCAATAGCAAAGCGGCTTGCCAGCGCCGAGCAGAAATAGAAATGCATTCAATAAATCGCATGGCAAAGCCAAATKCATGTTTCACATGCAAAAACGTAAAAGTTCTTCTTAACTTGCACCGATTGCATGCATAAACAGGCTGCAGCGCCTAAAAGCATGCTATATGCAAGCAGTAGTCGCCTCACCGCGCTTCCCAGCATTAGGTGACAGCAGCGTAAAGTTGAGTGCAGCTTTGATAAACAAGCTGCAAATAAATTACCGAGTTTGGCGGCGCAGAAAAGTGGAAAAGTCAATTTCGTTGTGGATTACTAAAACAAGCGGCGGCGTTGCTGCAGCAGCAGTGCGCGCAACGAAAGGCATAAATATAGCAGAAAGAGTGGCGCAAGAATGCAAGTTATCAGCGACAAAGCGCTGTCTCTTCCACTTTTATTTCTTTGTTTTGGTTTATTACGGCTTTGTTGCCACCACTGCTTTAGAATTAAACAACAGCGTTGGCTGGCTTACCTACAAGCCGGCTTGTGACGCAGCACAGTGCCAGTAGACTTTAAGAAGCTTGCYTGCGTGCAGAAAGCAGGCGCACATCTCGCTGAAAACTTTCACATGCGAAAAGTAAAAATATAGATACGCAACAAAAACAAATGCACTCAAAATATACACAAATATACTAACTTGCAACTTTTGCATTTGCCAAATTGTTGTTGACAGTTTTCCCGTTGCTTGTGCAATTCTCCTTATGGCAAGATACTTCGGTTTTTGTTGCTCAAACTTAGTTAAGCACAAGTTGTATGCGTCAACGTTGCTTGCAAGCTAAGTAGTATATACTAGCGCAAAATGTTGCTTATGGTTATTGTTGTAGTTGCTTAATGCAACTAATATTTGTTTATGTGTGCGTGCATATGTCCTTCCCACAAGTTTTTGCTTTCATGCTGCTGCTTGTTTTGGTAAATTCGCAGCTTTTAGCCTGCCAAGTTCTCKGTTGCATTTGCTTTCTTGCCACAGCGTCCACAGCGTCTGCGGTGCAAGCTACGCAAAAGCCAAAAGTTAATGGTAAAGGTGGTACAAATCCACACATATGCACACAAGCACATATATGCATGCGTATAACTGCTTCACTTCCTGCTCTGCATTTGGATATCCCATTTATAATTTCTGATTTCCGCTTGAAATTTGCACTCGGCTGCGCGCACCGTACTCCTTGATTGTTTATGTGTATACGAGTATACATATGTATGTATGTGTGTACTTTGAAAATTTTGTGCAGTGCCTTGATGAAGTTGCTGGCGTGCATATGCTCTTAAATTAACTTAATGCACCTTTATGCGCTTTAATCTCGAAATAATTTGTGTGTGTGGCAACTAGTTGCTTGTGCCAAAGTTAATATGCCAGGTATCCTGAGTGTGCAGAAAACTGTATATATTCTGGTATTCAGAGCTTAGCTTATTGCATAATAGCGCCTGTGAGAAGTGTGCTTTGTATTAAAAAAAAGTGTTTTCCATCTTAATAGACATTGATAGCAAAATAACACCGTAGTATAATACAATGAAACGCTTTGGATAAGAGAAGTAAAATAACATAACTGAAAGGAAAAATAAAAAAACGCGTTACCTCTTTTGCGCCGAAGCTATAATATGCTTTATAAGTACAAAAGATCCCTTAGATTTGATTTTTTTGGGTCAGTTTATATGGCAGATATAATGCTATAGTGATCCGATTTGAACAATTTCTTCGGAGATCACACAGTTGCTTTGGACAATAATTCATGCCAAACTTGTTGAAGATATCTCGCGAAATAAAATAGTTTTCCATAKWAGCACTTTATCCCGATCGCTTAGTCTATATGGTACCTATATKTTATAGTCAATCGACCTGAACAATTTCTTTGGAGATTGCAGCATTGGYTTGGATAATAACCCCTTACCAAATTTGGTAAAGATAACTTTTCAAATTAAAATGCTTTCCCTACTTTGGCTTGATTCGTATCTTTCAATTCGTATCGCATCTCTATGCTATAGTGAACCGATCTAAAACATTCTTGAGAGCTTACACCGTTGTTTTGGGGAATACTTTATATCCATACTTTATGATATCTCTCCAAATAAAAAAGCTTTCCATAGAAGCGTTTGATTCAGATGTTTTAACTYCGATTTCGGCGGTTTCGACAAGTGAGGACGTTCTTGAAGAGAAAAAGATATGTGCCAAATTTCAGACCGATATCTCGTAAACTGAGGGACTAGTGCGCGTATGTGAAGAGAGGCCGTCGGATGGAAAGAATGGAGTTGAATGAATGAGATCGCCAAGAGGCAAGATAGGTAGCGGTTACAATTCTAAGAATTTTAAGAATTTTTCATTTCATATATTTATCATATCTTTTGTTGTGGAAAGACTTCTGCCAARGTTCACGGTTTGAAATACTTCTACAGTCTTCTATTTTTTCTAAACCCTGCAACTGTTAGAGTCCGTGTGAATAAACAAAATCTTCTAAAATCAATGAAGGTGAGTTCTCTACAATTTAATAAAATATCTTCGCTGCCTTTTTTCACTCACCTGTAATTCTCGCCCGGTTTATAAGAAATTTAAGATATAATAATACGATATGCGCAGAGTTAAAATGAGTAGTTAAAATGAGACTTAAAACCACTACACTTGCTAAAATTAAAATCACAACTCGTTTAAATTCCGCACGTAAATTGTATTTTCTACTTAGCACTCGAAACTTCGTACGCCAAATTTGCTGAATTTACAAAKCTATGGCCGAATTACCTTCTCGCTCTCATTAAAACCACTTGATAGAACGCATTTTCCCCAGTGGCATAACAATTAAGCCTGGTAAACTTATCGTCTACCACACCCCAGCTGCGTGCAACAACTTGTAGCCTGTGTAGCCTGTCACAGTGGCATAATTTAGTGGCATTGCTTGCCTGYCGCGTCGGGAAGACACAAGTCAGTGTCAACGCAGTGTCGGCAGCGTCAACGTGCAATTGCTTACCGCCAGCACTACCAGCTTACCTSAAGCACTGCCACCTTATCTGAAGCACTGCCAGCTTACTTCTATCACACCTAGTCCTCTCCGTCGCTGTYGCATCCTTCAGCAATTYATTCTCTTGCCCAGCGCTTATCTCTCCATGCCCCCATAGTTTGCCACTCTATTTGCTTCAAATGCCACCTTTTGTTTGCCATTTATTTGCGCTGGGCTACMTCTGGCATTTGTTATGTCTCTATTGCGTTCGCYGCATTCATTGCCAGTGCCAGTGTCTACGGCGTCTACGGTGTCTTGTGCATTGTGTATTGTTTTGTCATGTGATTAACACGTCGTCTTCGTCTTGCTGGTTATTCGCTTTGTTCTTCGCCGCCGCTGCGAGCTTTAATTGCTGCCTGTTTTGCGCATTTTCGTTTTATYATTGCGCTGCTAACTCGCCCTCGCACCCGCCCTGAAGTGCAGGYTTGCATTTTAATTACTTTTTCCTAAACATTCTTCAATGCTACCACAATTTGTTGTTATTGTTATTGTAGCAAATGTGGAGTAGTTCTTGCTTGTTGTAATTTTTGTTGTATATCTTGTTGCTTGCGCAAATATTTGTGGGTGGCAAATGGTGGTATGTATATGTATATGTGTGCTTTGAAAGTCATGTTGTAAATAAAATTGGCACTGCAGTCTACAGCAATGCTTTATAACCATTCTATACTCATATATATTTATTATAAATGAAAGCTTCATTGTGCGCCGTGTACATGCTTGGCAAATTAAAAATGAAATATGTCGTTGCATATCTACAAACAAGATCTAAAGCAAAAACACTTGTAAATATAATTGAAGTTTACGTTATCAACTCGGATTCATAAAGCTTTAACCTTCGACWGATTGCTAACATTTTCGTGCGCTGCTTGTGAAGTGCTGGAGTAGAGGCAGGGRCACAGCTATCAAACTGTTTACCGAAATTGCCAGAGATTTTCTTGAGATATCAACCTGAAATCTTGCACACGTCCTTTTCTCCTCAAGACGCTGCTAATATAATATGTTGGAACCGCCAATATCGGATCACTATAGCATGTAGCTACCATACAAACTGCTTGATAAAAATCAAGTGCTTGTATGGAAAACTCTTTTATTTGAGAAGATACATTTATGAAAATCGGTACAGAGTTTTATCCAACAAAATTACATATTTTCCTAAGATATTAATAAAATCGGTCTTCTAGTACATATAGCTGCCATACAAACTGATCGATCAAAATCAAGTGCTTGTATGGAAAACTCTTTTAGTTGAGAATATATCTTCATGAAATCTATAACAGATTTTAWTCCTACCCAACGCTACAATCTTCCAAGTAATTGTCCAGTTCGGATGACTAAAGCATRTAGCGGTCATACAAATTGGCCGATTAAAATCGAGTCCTTGTAGGGAAAACTTTWTTGTATACGAAGATATCTTCACGAAATTCGGCGCAGATTTCTATTCAAGACAGTTCTATATTCTCTGAAYATAATAGTCAGATCGGATTACTGAAACATATTGCTGTCATGTAAACTGACCCAGAAATATCAAGACCTTATATGGAAAACTCTTTTATTTCATAATATATCTTCATGAAATTTGTGACAGATTTTAGKCTTAATATACGCTACAATCTCCCGAAAAATTGTTCTGATCATCATCTGCCATATAGCTGTCACACAAACTGAACTTTTTCTTTATAGGAAACTTTTTTTATTTTTCGAGATATCTTCACGAAATTCGGCATGAAGTGTTTTCTAAAGCAAAGTTATAATATGCCAATATATAATTCATATCTGTTGACTATAGCCTATGGCCGCCATACAAACTATAGCCTATAGCCGCGATGAATCCTTTGTATTTAACCGGTATATAGGTTACCTAAAAAACATTCACTGTACTGTTTTCTTTCGTAGTAAAACTTAAAATTATATTTCATTTTAGTAATGTGAAACCTCAAAATTACTTTAAAAAATTATAAATAAATAAAAAAAATTTTTCACAGTGTACTTGGTCTCTAAAGCAACACTTATAGTTGCTGTATTGTAGTGTGCCTAACAAAAGTAAAAGAAAATTAAAACTTTGCCTGCTACTATTCTGTCAGTATGCGCTATTTTTTATGCATTTCTTAGTATACTTTCATTTTGCACTTCAACGTCAGCAACTTATTGCTAGCTAGCTGCGGCAGGCCTTCGTCTCTAGAGCGCTTTCTTCTACGCTCATCTAGTTTTACTGCCATATTTTCTTTTTTGTCATCACGTCTGTTTGTTTGTTTATTTTGTGACTGCGTTCGTTTGCTTGTTTACGCTTGTTGTTGTGTCAAAGTTTTGCTGTGTTGTATTCAGTATCCTTGAAGTTGAATGCATCCAAATAAGTAGAGTACTTCATTACGTGTGTGATTATATGTGTATTGGTGGTGTTGTGTCGCGGTGCAGTGTTCGCTTCGCAAATAGTGTGCGCGTATAATAGAAATCCAGAAGTTTTTATTGCTTTAATTAATTATATTTATTGCAATTTAGAAAATTGGCACAGCAAATGTGTATTAGAACTTTCTACATTTCGTTTATGTGTGTGTGTGCCAAGCAGTTTCGCTCAATTGTGTGCTATTGCTGCGAGCAATTTTCATTACTTYCAACGCATTTTTAATTTCACTTTCTAATTATTCATTTCCAACTTTTTTTTTATGATTTTTACTTTTAAGTTKCACTTAGCAGCTTTGCAGCAGGCGCCTCTTTCCTCTTACACCGCACTTAATTCCTACGCTGATTGCAGCATTTTTGGCTTCTTCATTCAAGCACTCACTCGCTCAGGCGTTCGCTWTTGTCATCCGCCTGCCATCAGTCGCAGCAGCAAAAGTTACGCGCTTCGTTTGTTTCCTCATTTTTTCATTTAATTTTTCGCACTTTTCTATTCAGCGTCCATTCCTCAACTCTTTGCTTCGTCCTTGCTCCCACCATTTCTTGTTTTCTTTTCCATTATTATTTGCCTTTTAGTAATTTTTTGTTTTTACAGCGCTTGCAAATAAAGCGTTGAAAAGTTTTCCTTTTCTCTATTCGTTCTCGTCATTTTGAAGATTATGATAATCATCATTAGTTGATTTTCTGCTGTTGCCTGCATTGTTTGCTCATTCAGTATTTTCATTTTCAGCAATTTCTTTAGTAGTGCTTCCCTTCCGGCACGCACAACTGTCACACTTCCGCTCCACGTCACGCGGCGTGCGCTCACGCTGTTGCGCTCATTGTTTATATTCGCGAATTAATGCAAATGTCCTTGCGCCTTTCGGCTCTTTCGCACAGCAACAACAATGCCGTTTGCTTATTTGTTTGCAGCACACTGTTTTCTCTTCTACTTGCAACTAACTTGCTCTGCACTATCTCTAACTGTAATCGAAAATTTACTCCGAAATTTATTGAGTGGAAAATATACAATGCGTTCAACTACTGCAGTTGATGGCAGCATTGTTAAAGGATTATCAAGGATTTCTTCAGCACATTTACGTCTTCATAATTGAAATTGGAGTTGGCTGTTGAGGAAGTTTAGTTAGTCTCCGAATGTGAATGGAGTGATTTTAAAGTTTTGAAATTAGTTTAAAGTAGCTCGCTGAGAAAGAGTTTGTAAGAAATGAATATCTAATTTTTGGGCGTCGTAACTGGATACTAATTAAATTTCCTCAAAAAATATTGTTCGATAATAGGCCTTAAAACCTGTGAACAGATAAGTAAATGTGTCTCTAAATCAACGCAAGATTTAAATAAGTTATCTCAACAACTCGTGAGAACATATATACTCCTTCATCATCAAAATTCACAATTCTTGCTCTGAAGTTCGAAAGCTCACTTCGAGAGAGCTATCATGCCAGAGAGCTATAACGCCAACTACTTATCTCCTCATTTCCTTGAAGTCTAGGTAAATCAACGCAGAAACTCAGTTAATCTTACAGCTTGGAAAGTGCACACTGACTAGGTTTCCAATGAGTCCTGGCAGTAGTCTGACCACTCTTCGCTACTTTTGCGAATTATACTGGGCCAGGCGGGACCTTTGGATGAAAGTTTTCTAAGTCTCGCCACCTCGTTGGTCTTTTCAAATCCACTACAAAAGTTTTTCCAGGAGTCTCGCTTTGTATTGCGCTCCAAAATCTCGTAGTTTTTTAGAAGATCTTCATATTCGTTCCAACAGTCCTTTTTTTGCTTTCTGCTAACTTGGTCCACTTGATGCAGTCCTGTACTTTGCTTGCGTCTGCAAGGCCCAAGCGCCTTGCTAATATAATCACCCATCGTGATAAAATGAGTCGACTTAGCCATGTTTGTCCGTCTGTCTCTTTAAAGTCCAATTATATTTTTACAATTTTTTATATGAGATATGTCCATCACCTCATATACAACTACAAAAAAACCTGTTAATGTTCTACTCAACGCTAAGTCATTTCATGGCTTGTGAGTTTAGAGGTTATGTGTTATTCAAAAAATCAAAAAATATTTATTTTTCATTTGTTGACGTTTCATTGCGAAATTCCGCAGCAACTTACCAATTGCGCAATATTGTGCAAATAAATCAACAAGCAAATATGAATTTATGATTTTCATGCTCATTTCCTTGCTGAGGCAATTGTCATTGCAAATACATTGCATTACTCACTCATTCTATAGCTCATTGTACTGGCGGCGCTGCATTCTGCCATTCCGCTGTTTGTTGTCCTCCAAAATGATTATTGTCGCAATATGGAGGCGTTGCAGTCACAGTTGCACAGTTGTAATAATAAATGATGTAGCTGCATTTGTGGCACACTCGAAAGGGCACACGCAAGCAACAATGCCACGCTAGCCAATTGTTGCATAATTTACTTGCAATTGCGATTTCAATTGCTGAAATATTATTGCTGCATAAATGAAGTTGATGGCTACGTAGCGGAAACAATTAAAATCATTAAACTGCTGGAGCAACACGCAAAGAGTTAATTTATGTTTTGTTGTGACATAAATGCTATTGGGAGAGAGCTCAGCGCAATTGATTATTTGAAATTGAATGCTGATGATGCATGATTTGTAGGAGTTTCCATAGGTATTTAGCAGGTCAATTGAAAAGTCATCTGTGCACTCACTCACTTTGCACAGAGCTTTTTTATACCACAAATATTCGTGAATATTATGACATTCCTTGTTATTCATTTTTTTTTCGCAATAAAAAAGTTGCTGCACTCGAAAGATATAAATCACAAACCAATGGACAAACTAAAAATCATATGGGTTCATTGATTTTTTGATTCAATTTAGCCAAGTCCACAACCTTTTTTTACATTTACCCAAGTCAGCAAGTTTTGTTGAAAAATCGTGTGGGTTCAATATTGGTAGTGATATTTATAGTTAGGCAGAGATTTTAAATTGATATAAGTCGGTAAAATCTTGGTAAAGACGCAATTTTCGACCCTCTAAAAGTTTTTCTAGTGTTTCAGCATAACTTTCGATTAAGATAATCATGCAAATATGAMTTTTTCTTGAAAATAAATATTGTTCGCAAAGTTATTTGAAATTTTGTTGTGACAAAAATTCTTCGGCTTCGTCAAGTATAATATTATTTAATTAAAAAAATTCCTACCCCGCATTTTTACCTCAGTTAACAATTTTCGCGTGTCTACTGTTTATAGATTCTTTGCTCATTTTTTTTTTTTTTACGACGCATTTCTGACAATTCAAGTTAATTGTGCGTAAAAAATTAATTTAATTCCCTCAAATTGCCTGTTTGTTTGCTGTTAATGATAAGTGCTGCGGTTTTGCATTTAAAATTTCTTAACGTTATTTACACTTGAGTGGTTGAATCGAACACGTGCGCTGGCTTAATGAAGCTCACTGGCCATTCACACTCAATAACAATTTCATTAAAATATTTGTATATAAGCATAGATTTACAACCACCTTGTTACTGCCACAAGCAGCTTACTCTTAACTACAGATTTACTGTTATGACTCTTTGTAATCTCTTATGTCACGATATCGGCTACTGGCTGTAAAGCTAATTGGCAGAAAAAGATTGTATCAGCATTAATTATGCAATATCAGTGGAATTCAGAGTCTAAATAAATATAAGGACAAAGTGGAAAGTCTTTTAATGATAATGTATTTTTTTTTTTTATAATGTTGATTTTTATTTTTATTTTTTGCTGATAAGATTAACCAACCAATACCTTACTGAAGTGATTCAAATTTAATGTTTATCCACCATGAGTGGTTGGGTTCATTTAAGATACTAATTCGTCAGTAAGTATGAACCAGTACCTGACTGAAGTGATTCACATTTAATGTTTATCCACCATGAGTGGTTGGGTTTGTTTGGGATGATTATCTGTCAGGCTATGAGTGGTTGGGTTCATTTAAGATACTAATTCGTCAGTAAGTGACATAAGGGGGTTGCTCTCAAATTTAAAATAATTTTCAGACAGTAAATGTTTAAACAAAAATTTTCAGTCGAATATACTTTTGTATCTAATTCCTTGTATTCATAATAARACAAAAATATCATTCGCTATCAGCAAATATATGAAAACGAGCGAAATTGAAGCCATAAACAATTTGGTCGCTCGTGACTTAACATGATCTCAACATTATTTACGATGCACTCAGACTAAAAAATTGTGCAATGTGTGTATATAATTATGTAAAAAGTGTCAGTACTCTGAATATCTAAATTTTAGTGCGAAAGTACTTGAGTCGTTTGAGCGACTACTTATCTAGCTTCATTTGCTCACTTGTAGATTTCTATTGATTTCGAGCCTGTATAGTTGTCTCTATGACATCTTTATAAACTGTGTAGAAGTGCCTGGTGTAATTAAATTTTAAAACTTTTATATTTTACACCACTTATTGTTGATCACTGCGCTGTTAGTTGCATTCGGTTCCGAAAAAGATATTATTACTACTACTTATATACCATAAGAACATTAATGCCCCCTTTGGTTTGATGTGTATAAGAGACAGCTTCGGTTCCGAAAAAGATATTATTACTACTACTTATATACCATAAGAACATTAATGCCCCCTTTGGTTTYTCCAATGTCTGCGACCCTTTGTTTACATTTAGATATGTGGATTATAGACTTATTTTCCTTTGGGGTCCGTATCTTTGTTTACACTTTATAAGTTCAATGACCCTTTTGTTTATATTTGGTCAATTCCACTACCATTGTTTACATTTGAAGTCACTGACCTTTGTTTACATTTTATGAGGACGTTTGGCTGAGGTCAGTGGCCTCTTTTTTACATTTATGGTCGGTTGCCTTTTTTCTTTACATTTAGCCAAGTCCACAACCTTTATCCTGTTTTAAGTCACTTCATCGCGGMGCAAGAGTCACCTAGGCACGGTGTCAGATTTCCTTTTATAGAGCCAGATCGCAGCCAGCTTCTCGTAAGTTCAACTTATGATTTTAAAATCACATTACATCGAAGCGCAAGTATGAGATGGGCACTGCCAAGGCCAGCCTCATGAAATCTCAGACTTTTTTTCCTGCAACTTATTTTCAAATGACCCAAGAGCCACTTACCGGCAGCTGTGCCGCAAATAAAAACTCTGAAGCCATAAAAAAATCACGCAATTTATATACTGTTACAAAAGATACATGTATGTATGTAGGTATATSGGTGTAGTTCTGAGAATTGCAATCATAAAATGTGCGAACATTTAAAATTATTGTATTACGAAAACCACTTGCTGAGCGCAGTGTGCATGCGGCGATTTAAAGAAGTSTGAGAGACAATTAATGTAACTCGACAGCGTTGCAGACAATAACAGGAAATACGATTACGCTTCCGGAGCAAAGTGCAGCGCAGAAAAGGAAGGATCATATGAATGTAATRCAATAGTGGCAGTGTCAGCTGCTTSTGACTCCGCTGTGAGTGTGTGCGTTAAGTTGATTTGTGTGAGTGYGTGCACGCTACAGTGCGATTGCATTTGTGTATGTRTATGTATAACTAGTATGTTTATWTSAATGTGTATAAGYAGYAAGCTTGTATGTGTATGTTTAGTGTAAAGTTAAGCCTTTCTGGCGTTTTGTTTTCTCTCGGTTTTGAAAACWGCAGGATCCCCAGCATGTGGCAGCGCAATAAAAACGTATAACACAAGGCAGCTGCCTAAGSGCAGCGGCGCAACGAGTGCAATATGAGCCGCTGTATTACTGTATGCAAGTGCTGCATTAGAGTGGGACAGTGTTGCGCGCCTTCGTAGTAAGCTAGTGGCTTATAAGCCAGCGTAAAGCATATTTAGCAAGTCTTCGCRTTGGGAAATAACAAATTTCATGAAAATGTACACTTTATTTCAGCATTCCGTGCGGTATTTCTTTGCGTGCAACCAGAAATATTTTATTCCCATAAACCAGAGTTTCCTCAAAGTACCAGAAATCCCTTAGACACAAACAAAACTTATTACCGAAGCTCTACCGCCGGCATGCGCTTTACCACACCCCCCACCTTGTCTCGGCAGAACTGTTACATCACGTAGAAATTAAAATTCCAGCAGCAAGCGTTGCAGTGACTTTGATTTCGCGGCAGCCACAAGCGTAGCAAAAAAGAACGCATGSACACGTTGTCGATAACATTGAAAAACGCCGGAAACTGCAATGAAAGCGCAGTCAGAGGAAAATGAAAAACTAATAAACAGCAGCGCAGAAAACAAAGCCAACAACGTGCAACTTCAATCGAAGAACAACGCCCTGCCACATAATGAACTGCAAAAAGTTAGTGCGCAGCAGCAATCAGGCGGCAAACCTGCTGGCAAACTTATAATCTATATATGAATACACACATATTATATATATACATGTATACAGTATCCAAAAAAAATATGTGTACACTATGTATGTGGATTAATCAACAACGAATTGATGATGTTGAGTAGTGCTCATAGCTCTTTAATCGCAATAAAACCGAATTTCAGTGTCCTGTTTCCTTTAAGCCAAGCCCACAACTTTTGCTTACACGTTTAGCCAAGTCAACAACCTTTGCTTACATTCTTGGTTATTAAGCGTCAACGTGTGAATATGGATGAAACGTGGCTCCATCATATCACAACGGAGACATGCACATGATAGATCGAAAGACGGAAAGCCAAAGAAGTCGGCTTGCAAGGTTATGACATCAGTATTTTGAATTACTAAATTAAACTTTTAAGTTTTGAACTCTTGTTAGAAATATTCAAATAATAGTCAAAAATGTGCTAGTGTATCCATAGTTTTGTCGGATACTGTAYATACTACATTTGAATGTAACTATGTAATACTGCACATTCCACGTTGCAATTTCACGTACTCCGTACAGCGTGGCAACGTCAAAGGCAACGCAAATGTGCAGCCAGAAAAAGCACTGCACTTCATTGCTACGAGCAACAACACAAAAGCGGTGAGCAGAAAAAGCGCTCAACATTTGGTGATAAGAAATGAAGTCGTTAAGGAAAAACAACTCGGCAAGTAGAGCCAGCGATGACGGGTAACGTTTTATTGGAGCGTAAAAGCGTAAAGTAGCGTGGGAGTAAAAATTAAAAAAAAAAAAAAAACTAGAGAATCGTTAAAGGTCAATGCAAATATAGCGGGGAGCCAAGCGAGGGGAAAAAAGGTAATAACCATCAAAGCGCAGTGTTAATGAAAAGGTGGCAAATGGCATTGCTGTTTGTGGCAGGTGCTAATGAGTAAACGATGAAATGAATGCGTCAAARGTAAACAAAAGGAATTTAATGGAAACGGTGGTGAAGATATTTAAAGGGAGATGTTGCCTGTTGAAAGTCGTTGGTTAATTAGGACAACAAATTGTGTGAGCGAGATCATAATGTAAAATGTGATCTACTGGAAAATCATTATACCGATCGCTGAAGAGCTCTTCTTATTTGAAAAAAGGAATGATCTTCTTTTGTCGCGACAGATCTACGTTTTCCATATGCTTGGTTTTTGCAGAATTTAATAATAGAATTTAAGGCAGGTCCTCGAAAACTTGTAGAATCAAAAATTTGACGGAGACAACCACATATTGCCAGTCGAGCTACAGAGCTACAGGCTTATTATGCTTACTTAACTTTCTAGGAAACCCTATAAAAAAAAACTCCCTAAGTGAAGGCACAGCGGAATCGCAGACAACTAGGAAGTTGATGAGGTGGCGAGATGCCGAGGAAGAATTCCTAACTCTGATGCCAGTAATACGGAAACGGGACGGTGCTCCCCATGTTTTCTACTACTAGACAGCTTTGCGAGAACCTCGCTAGACCCTTTTGGGCCACAATCCACCGTAAAAGATTCAATGAGCTCTTTGCCCTCAGTAAGGCTAGTCACTCTCTAGTTGTGAGGGATCTAATAGGGGGGTTTATTAGAGAAGATGAGGTACCTAGTACTTCTTTCTGAAGAGCTTTATTTTTTCATCTCTTATATTCATCTTTTATATAAATTATTCCTTCTCTTTTTCAATTTACCTTATTCAAAGAAATTTCAAACAACTGTCTGTCTCTCTCTCTCTTTCAGCAAATCTCATTGGCATCGATACAATTCATCAGCAGACGCTCTCCGGTCAAGAAATGGACCAACTAAATGAGCATCAGCTCGACAAAGTCGCYAATAATGTGAGTGTTTTCTATCGTGTGACACCGCGTCATAAACTCGCGATCGTAAAATCTCTACAACGTACGGGAAATATTGTCGGTATGACCGGTGATGGTGTAAATGATGGTGTCGCTTTGAAGAAGGCGGATATCGGTATAGCAATGGGCAAGAACGGAACGGATGTCTGCAAAGAAGCCGCTGATATGATACTAGTCAATGATGATTTCCATACCATAATGTGAGTAAATTGTTTTCTTATAATTTTTTATATCATGGTTTATATGGAATATCATTTTCGCTACCAAAATTATTCCCGCACTCATAAACTTCTTAATTTTCAACACTTTTTTGTTTGAAAACTGTAAACTACTTTCATATTATGCTCTTTGCTCACCATATACATATCCAAGATCGCATCCCATCTCATGAAACTGCTTGACTCTTTACTTCACCCTCACTATTATTATTCCCGCACTCACCAAGTTCTTAGTTTTCATTATGTCGCACATTTTCAACACCTTTTTTTGTTYGGAAACAGTAATTCTCTATCATAACATGCTTTTCCGCTCACCATATACACATCCAAGATCGCATCCCATTGCATGAAAATGCTTGACTCTTTAGAAATATATATTTTTTTGACGATTCTCCCTTCTCATATCAAATTCTCAGTGCCGCCATCGAGGAAGGCAAGGCTATCTTCTACAATATACGCAATTTCGTACGTTTCCAATTGAGCACCTCGATTGCCGCTCTCTCATTGATCGCGCTCGCTACACTCATGGGTATCGCCAATCCGCTRAATGCCATGCAAATCCTTTGGATCAATATTATCATGGATGGGCCACCAGCGCAATCGCTCGGYGTCGAACCGGTCGATCATGATGTACTCAAGCAGAAACCACGTAACGTYAAACAGCCGATGATAACGAAATCAGTGATCGTGAATGTGTTGCTRAGCGCCAGCATYATAGTGCTCGGCACATTATGGGTATTTCAGCGCGAAATGGCCGACGGCACGATGGGCAAAACGAAGCGCGACACGACCATGACTTTCACGTGTTTCGTYTTTTTCGATATGTTCAATGCATTAGCGAGTCGTTCGGCAACGAAGAGCGTCTTCAAGATCGGCTTGTGCACGAACAAAATGTTCCTACTCGCTGTCGGTTTCTCAATTATCGGGCAAATGTTGGTCATCTATTTTCCCCCACTACAAATGGTATTCCAAACGGAAGCGCTCTCTGCTTACGATATACTCTTTTTAGTATCGCTCACATCGTCGGTGCTGATCGTAGCGGAGATTAAGAAGTGGTTCGAGCGCACAATGGAGCGTAAGATGTACAAGACGCGTTCCGAGTTAGATTTCGTATGACAAAAAGCAAGCGCTGGAAGAAAATCGTCAAACGTAAAGAATGATTAAGCTTAGCAAAATAAAATACACACAAACCACAAACAAACAACACGTAGCAAGGAGTGCGTTGGAWKGATGGCACGGAGCGAACGAACTTGGGCGGGCGAATGACGAACGGATTGCCGTGAATGGAATTGGGGTTAGAAGCGTAAAAGTATAAAAACAAAGAAAACCACAAAAAAAATCGAAAATGTTTTGGGTACACTGGGCGTAATTTTAAGCGAAAGCAAGAGAGCAACATGAAGTAAAACGAAAGAGAGCAAAACTAATACAATACATTAAACGTCTCTTTAACTTTATATGGCTTAATTTTCATTGTAATTAGTTGGTATTTAAATGCATTAAGCGAAATGACTAAGTTAGTTGTTAGTTAGCAAAAATGGTGAGCGAGTTAAAGAAAGGATGCTTAAAGTGCTGTGCAGTTCTGGACTAAAAAATATGGAATTTGCTGAATAGAGTAGTGCAATTGGTTATATAATGAGGAGCTCCGGTTGCAAGTTGTGGAGCCTGACGAAATATTGGATATATTTTACTTACTAATTTCAAGCGGTTTCTGAGGACTTCTTTSTTTAATTTTTTTCTTGTAAGGTCATTTTAATTTTCGTATAATACTTTTATTTAGTTCGTTTGTTTGTAGTTTTTAAAATTATTACATAACCAGGAGCGCTTATATTCGACAACATGTTAAAGTAACTCCAGTTGTTTTTCAGTAAGAGCGAATAAAAGCTGTCCACATTGTTTGAGACTCAAAACAAAATTTTTTCTAAGCATCTAGCAAGAGTCTAACTATACTACTTCTAGGGATAAGGGATATACTCAGACTTTTACTAGAAATTAAAATAATTACTCAAGCTTAAGTCTGAAGGGACTTTAAATATTGACATGCATATCTATTTTTCAATTTGAWGACACAAAATGTCGCTAAAAACTGCCTAAGTCAGCATTTGCGCAATAATGTTGCCAAGACGGTAGCTACAAGTGACATAAGCTCAAGTCGACTTGGAGTAATAGCAAATTTCTACAAACTTATTCATATTCGCAGCGATGTAAATTGTCTTATCCCATGGAACTCAAAGTTGTAAGTTGTTTTCCCATGCAATCGGCAGCTTGAAAGCAGGATTTTACTAGTATTGACCAGGTTTATAGTTCAAATGTTGCGCAATAATGTTGCTGAAAGTAACTTAAAGCTGAAAGTTCTATTACCATACCAGACTCAAAATTTTGAGTTAATATGTATTGTTAATTTTGCGCAACAATACTGCTCAAAGTGTCCTTTCGTTTACATGGTCATTTTAAGACTATAAAAACACTAGGAGGTTTGACTGGAGAGTTCAAATATTTTATTTTTTTATTTGTTTTTTTTTTTGTGGTAGCTAACTCGTTTAATCGATATTTTTTTTGAAAAATAAGTTTTTTTTTTGTTGTGGTTATGTTGGTTTATATCTTTTCGTTTGTTTTTGTTAAAACTTTTTCGACTTTATGGAAATGATTTAGCCTTTGTAAAAGCCATCACATCCTTATTTGCTCGCTTACTTTTAGATTTTATCGAATTAGTTTTAGATTTAATTTTAATTACATAATGTACTGTATGTGTATTAGTTATTTTTKCTTGTTGATTTTCTGAGAAATCGAACTAGTTGCCAGCTTGGAATAATCATAACGTTTTATATAAAGTTGAAATACAGGGTATAACTTCACTTAGCATTAATATAGATGTCCCTTTTAAAATTACAAAAATTATTAGTATTTTCTTTTATTAATTCTAACAATTTCGGTTCTGTGTTTTTAATTATATTAAATTATAGGTGTTTTAGTTATAGTTTTTTGAGTTATAAAAAT
>NW_017537012.1:190288-191406 GCF_001853355.1 Bactrocera latifrons
TATGTATTTGTATTTGTATTTATATATGTATATGCTGTCTCTTATACACATCTAGATGTGTATAAGAGACAGGGGTTATATATACCAAAGTGATCGCAACAAAAAAATCACTTTCAACATTTTGTACACTTTTTATTTTTATTTTTTTTGTTCTTCTTTAATAAGAATTTATATACTTATTGCTTTAGTTTCGTCAACTCTTCACTGTATTGTATATCCTTGAGGAACTATGAATCAAACAAATTAAGTTAGATGGCAACTCTAGCGTATAAATATATCGATATTGCACTACTCTTAAAYGAATTGTGTGGAAAATGCTTGAAAATAATAAAATTAAACTAAAAGAACATACCRAAACTATAGGATTTCTAAAATGTATTTTCGAACTAGTCCAAAAATAGTTGTAAATGCATAGTTAAGTGCARATATTGACCAAAATTTTACCTAACCTCTTCAAAGTAACCCTTAAACAATTTTTGTTCGACCAATTTGGCCAGTCAGCCGGCAGATGATTGTGCTACGATGTGTTGGTATGCGTGTGCGTGCGTTCGTAGTAATTGCAAGCGGAAAAAATTCTGAAATTAAAAGAAAACAACAAAATTTGATGATTTAAAAAAATKAACTTCTAGCGCTGAGTTGATTCAAATTAAAAATAAATGCGGCAAAATTAAAATGAAATTAATTTGCAAATGTGTAATTTATTTACGCAAAATTTTTTGAGAACGGAAAAAGAAACGAGTTTATAAAGGAYAATGGAAAAGAATATTATCAAGCAAGATCATATAATAAATAAACATTTAGAGAAATGATATATAAGAAATACAATAAATATTAATTATGAGTAAAAATAATAAATAAGTTGGGTAAAGCATTGATAATGCGYGCTTGAAGCAGTTTAACTGAAATTAATTGCTAAAAAGTAAGCAAAAATATTTTGAAAAAAATATTAATAATTCTAAACACCATGGCTTGAAACTGTGACTTTTTTGTTACAACAGGCAACATAAAGTTGAATTTTTGCTTGAAATGATGACTGTATTTGGAGTACATTAAGAATTTAAAACACAAGTATGACAAATGAAGAAAAATACAGAATTTTTGAGTTTAAAATATATAGT
>NW_017537012.1:191541-193411 GCF_001853355.1 Bactrocera latifrons
TTTATATATTTATAATAAATTTTTTTTGTTCTTTTGAAAATGTGTACTTAAGCCAGATTTTGAAACATATGTATTTACAACCTTGCAGTTTGCGAGATTTTCACGTTGGTCATTCGGTTAGTAGACAATTTTAAATGGTTCTCAATTACAATAACAAAATATAAGCGAAAATTAAGAGCAGGTTTATTTTTAGTAGTTGCAAATAAATATACATACATATGGCATATACAACTTTAGAAAAATAAAATATTCAAAATTCAATTAAATAAATCTGCAAAATTTGCAAAATGTAGAGGAAATTAGAGTTATATATATATACTAGCGATATAAGGATTTTGAGCATGCTATGGGCATAAATACATAACATAATAAAACAATGCATTACATTACTTAACTTAACTAAACTTAACTTGACTTAATTTAACTTAACTTGACTTAACATAAAATAGCACTGCTATAAAATAACATAAAATAGCAGTATATCACTTAACTTATCTTAACTTAACGGCAAACTTAACTTATCATAACACACCCATAAAATAGTATGAAATAAAATTCGAAAAACCAATATGGCAGTGCATAACAGAGTAAAACATAACATAACATGACGTAACTTRACATAACAGAATATAACATAATTTAACTTAACTGGATTTGACTTGTCTGGACATGACTTGACTCAACATAACGTAATGTAACGTTACATAATATAGTATAAAATAAAATAAAATAGAAAAACACATAACAGAATAAAACAAAACATAACATAACGTAACGTAAGAGAAAACAACCTAACCTAACATAGCTTAACAAAACGCAACACAACATAACTTAACACGACAYGACATAACTTGAAATAATATAGCATAGCCCAGCATGGCATATAGACAATTATGTGTTTCAACAGGAATTCAAGTTTGATGCTTTCGTCATACAACATACGGGTAAATCAAAATAAATAATAAGAGCATTAATTAAATTTAACTAAATAAAGTATACTTAGCAGAAATTAATGCAAAATTAATGGAATATTTCTGCATTAAAAGTTGAAGTAGTTCCCCAAAATTATTAAAAGTTGATTAAACTCCGGTATCAAAACTACTTCATGCACTGAATAGTACAGAGGTGAATATTTAAGGAGCATATKTAGGGTCTATATAGTGCATAGGTGGATATATACATATATGTATGTAGTTGAATATTTATGAATAAATTGTAGGGGCTGTAATATACGTTTCTTAGCATCCTAACACCATATGTATAAGGAAATAATATCCACTTATAACAATTAAGCCATTTAGCGACGTTTCAAGCTCCTTTGCCACCAAACTCCAATAAAGGATGCAAAATTTCGAAATTAACTCCAGGCGAGTAAGCTACTACATAAAAAATTTGAAAAATATCTCGTAGAATTCTACTGTTTGTGTGTTTATCATGATTTGATACCTTGCCAAGACCAAAAAAATCGATTAAGAATTACCAATTGACKTTTCTGCTAGTTTGGAATCTTGCCAACAGCAAAAACAAAATCTCCTAGCATCTATTGCTGCAGTTTCCAGCAAAGTCTACAAAAATTTCCTAAAAACCTGCCATAAATACCGAAAAATATATCAATTATAAAAGTATTGATGGTATATGGGTTCTAACTARTTCGAAGTGAAGATTTCTAATATTTCCAAGTAAACCTATAAACGAATGTATCAAAATTTTTTAACCAACTTTCCTGCTCTTACTCCTCTACATTTTTGTAAGATTTTATAAAAATGCGCAAAAATGTTAACTTATGTAATAGAACACCAAATTTTTTAAATAAAATCTAAATATTATACTAAACGTTGTCACATATACAAGAAAAAAATTATGAAATTTT
>NW_017537012.1:193942-195797 GCF_001853355.1 Bactrocera latifrons
ATATTTACATATTTCCTGACATTTGTCTAAACCTAAGTCACTTTTCAAATTAATTCAGCGCAAAATGTATTTTCAATTCACTCATGCAAATCACAATCACGCAATTAATGTCWTAAACATATCACCGAAAAGCCACAAAACTTGAAATTTTCCTATTAAAAATATTAAAAGAAAAAATTTTCTTTGAAAAAAAAAAACGTAGGTTTAATTAAAGATCTGCTCTTGCCTTTTCGCCAGCACAATGCATTGAAACATCTAGCACTCCCATCCTGCGGCACGAAATCATCACGAAGTCTAACTCACCTTACAAATTAACAGCACGAAATAATTAGAAATTAACTTATGATATAAGTTCATCATTTCTGAATAAAAAATATTTGGTTTTTAGTAGAAATAGGGATGGATTTTAATTTTTTAGTGAAATCACAGATAAGAGCTTTTGATATTTGAACGAAAGCTCACGTACAAAATTTTCATAATTTAATGCTAATTCCAATGAAAACTTAAAGTATTCTTATGAAAGCTCGTATGAAAACTTTTGATATTTTAATGAAAGCTTTTAATATTTCATGAAAGCCCAAGTACAAGCTTTTGTTGTTTTGATTAAAGCTTAGATGCAAGCTTTTGATATTTTAGAGAAATCACCACTAAAAGCTTCTATTATTTTGACAAAGCGSAGATAAAAAGTTTTGTGATTTCAATGAAAGCTCAGATGAAAACATTTTATATATAAATGATAGTTCAGCTGCATGCTGTTGACAGTTTGCTGAAAGTTCGGGTACAGACCTTCTAAATTTTATTGAAAGTAAAAGCTTCACAAATTTGGCGAAAATCTTTATCTATGTAGCTTTTGAAGCTCAGACGCTAATTTTTAATATTTTACYAAAAGCTGAGATGCAAAATTGTCATACTTTAACGAAACTGCTCATAAAAGCTTTTGATATTTCGACGAAAACTCGGATAAAATTTTTTGTTATTTTATTGAAAGCTGAGGGCAAACTTTTAACATTTTTGTGAGAGTTCAAGTGAAAGCTTTTTAGCTTTTGATAATAAAACAGAGTGTTCAGTTTTTTATATTTTTGTTAATGCTTAGATATAGCTTTTGCTCTTATAGTAAAACTTCGGTTGAAAGCTTTTGATATTCAGTAAAGCTCAGCTTCTCAGCTTTTGATAATAATTTTCAGTCTTTAACAGTTATTCGTAAAACGTCGTTTTCTAAGTGCTTGTAATTGCGCTAGAATCTTTAAAATTTTGTTTTAGTCCATACACATTTTTATACAACTATTTGCACTTTTTAAAATTAGTAGCTCTCGTAAAAAATCGTCATCTCGTATATATCAACAGCGCCTCATACCATTTATATCATGTAAACTTTGGCATATGCAAAAACAACAAAAGAATAAGAAGTCGTTCAAATAAATGCAAATCACTTATACACATACAAAAATCACATTTACTCACCTAAGAAACACCTTGAATCACAAAAATCACAAAAATCACAACAAATACAAATCAAACCCACTTTACACTTACGCTAACCTAAAAACTAAAAAACGCATAATGCAAAAGCAAAAAGATTGTAATGAATGAATGTTAATGRAAACGCTCACCTTACCCACACGCATAATTCATAATAAAAATTGAAAAATATAAATGAAAAATCGCATATAAAAACTCATCCACAATGGTAACAATAATTAGGCTTATAAGTGCGTAATATTTATTATGTATTTGTATTTGTATTTATATATGTATATGTACGTATGAATGTTAAACTATACTAACGCATATATACTGAAATAACTAATTTAAGTTAAACTCAATTAAACTTAACTAAAATATTAATTATATAAAT
>NW_017537012.1:197022-198820 GCF_001853355.1 Bactrocera latifrons
TTTCTCTTTGACACCATGTCTGATATCCCACGTGATCTGTCAAATACTAATGCATGAAAATCCTAACCTCAAAAAAATCACCCGATATATACATATGTATACACATACTTACAAATCTACATTAGCAATTTAATTGAGAAGCACCAAGACAAGTACGGATGTGTAATGCTTTAAACACATATTTGTATTGATAATGATTGTGGCACATACACACACGCAAACTGTCTTGTAGCGTTGCGTGTGCGCATATTTCGTATTTTACGGTAATATGTGTATTTTATACGGCGTTTGTATTTCATGGTACGTCACAAATGCCGCAAATAGTGGCAGGAGATAATAATTCTCATTATGGAAACTTTTTGTGCTTTTGAGAAAAATTTAGATTTTTAAGTCTGTGTGTTGCTTTTTTGAGACATTTGAGTCTTTTTTTTATGTAAATTCATATTATTATGCCTATGAGCTTTTTGAGCTTTTGATAAAAATGCAAGTAAAAATGCGGTTTTTGTTGCTTTATTGATATACATGTTTGAGTTTATCTCTTGTAAAAAAATATAACATACTTAGCCTTTGAGCTTTTAGAGCTTTTGTTGTTTTTTTAGTTGAGTAACACTTCATATAAGCAGCATTGTTGCTTTATCATAAAATATGAGCTATTATTTTCAGCAAAAATATGTGTATATATAATAAATTTTTGAGTTTTCCGAGCTTTTGAAAAAAAGTGAAGTTGTGAAAAACTGCGTCTTAACTGGATTTCGAAAGACTTGAATATTTGCTATGAGTAAAAATATATAATTTTTTCACGAGCTTTTAAGCCTTCATCTGCTGCAAGTATTTTTATGTCGTCGTAATCTCAGATGCCAGCTTTTCATATTTTATTGAAAGCTCAAAACTCGAAAGGTTTTGATATTTGTATATTTTAAGGGACACATGCATCAATTAAAGCTTCGAATTTTTTAAGATAAAAATTTAAAAAGCTTTCTACATTTTTAAAACCAACAWTTTTAAACTGATAATCACAATTAATTTACTAATTATGAAGACGAAAGACGTTTTTTAATGAAAGCTCAGATACAAAGCTTTCTGTGTTTCGAAAACTAAAACTATTTACGAATTACAAAGATATTTTTAAAGAAAGCTTTAGTTTAAAATTGTGTGAAGCTGAAGATACTGCAGTGTAAGCTTTTTCACTTTAGCTTCGAGCTTTTATCAACTTCATCTGCATTTATGCCTCAAATTTATGTCGGCTTAAACAAACTTGCATTAAAATTTGTAAACATCCATGAAAACTCACATAAACTCACACAGCCATTATTTGTTTTAGTACTTATGCTACAATTTGTATGCTTTTAAAAGTTGTCACTTAGTTGATAACTCTTCTAAGTCTTAACTGGAAGTATTATCTCTATGCCAAGCCATATATTTACATACATAGAGCTATTTGAATTGGTCTCCAATCTTTCTATGAATCACATATGCAAAATTGTGAGAAATTTTTATATTTAAAAAAATACAGGTATTTTATAAAAGAAGAAATAATGTGTGTAAGCTTTCACTGAAAGTTCTCTAGCGCTTTTGTAAGCGCTTACACCTATGCTGTGCTATTAATTGTAAGTTGTCATTGCTTAAGTCTTTTGTTTGCGCGCTTGTTTTCCGCCACTGTGATTCTTCTCTGTAACATATGCACTTACTGCGTGATTTTGTTTTTTCTTTCGCGATTTTCTATATAAATTTCGTAATTGGTAAGCTAAATTAATGCAAAAAATACACACAACACTTACAAATAAAAAAAAAAAAAAAA
>NW_017537012.1:199650-213922 GCF_001853355.1 Bactrocera latifrons
TAAAGTGAATATAGGGTATTTTCAGGTTTTTATAAATTTTCTCAAAATTTTACGTTATTTTTTCTTGTGATATTGGACCACTATAGCATATAATATATTTGTCATACACACTAATCTCTCAAACCAAGTCCTTCTATAGAAAGCTTTTCTATTTGACAGGATGTCTTTACAAAATTCTACATGGCTCTCCATACCAGCCAACGCTATAATTAGCGAACACATTTTCTCAAATCGAACTGTTATAACATATAGCTGCCATACAAACTGAACCATCAAAATGTAGTGCTTGTATGGAAAAAAATTTGTTTAGATTGGATACTTATAGCATGTAGCTGTCATACAAACTATCCCATAAAAATCAAGATAAATATCTTCTTACAACTTTTTATGCTATACAAATTGCAACTGTGAAGGTTATTCAACCTACCGTCCGACAAAAGTTAATTTTTTTTCTTGTTTCTTGTGATATTTTCTATTAATTTGCTTACATTTTAGTTTTTTTCTATTTCGTATAATAACTGCCTTACCGACAATAGGACATTATCAAAACTGTCAACGCATGTGGCGTTCAATCAGAGCACATAAAAGAATCCATCCAATCGAGCATCATAAAAAATTGGTTTACACCTCCTCGTTTTATTTTCTCTGGTTCGATGCAAGAATTGCATAATTTCTACAGCGGAATAACTGCAATACCGACTAGTGTGTGACTTTGCTATTACCGCCATACCCGGAAGTGCTCCGTATGCTGCTTTATCGACATAATATATGTGCTAATTTTTTACACCMAAAAATTTTGTACTCGGTATCGCAGTAACAAGGGACATGTGGGGAGTAAACATTTTTTTAAAATGGTCGTCTAAATGGTTTAATGTACTCATCTTCCAAACCACTAAAGCTAAATCACCCAATCTGGCTAAAAATATATGTCTTTTTTTGCACTTCTTTATACTCTTAAAAATGGTTAAAACCAGATTTTTCCAGTCCTCGGAACACATTTCATAACCACTTTTTGGAAAGGCCTTCTGCTTCTTCAGCGAATTTTTATCTCTCGATTAATTGAAAACGGTTTCCACGAAGCGGCAATTTCAGTTTATGAAAATTAAATCACACGGAGCCGATCTGGTAAATACGGTGGTAGATCGTTGGTATTCATTGCTTTAAAAGTCCTTAGTGTATTTCAACTTATGACCAAAAAATTTTTCAAATCCAACGAAAACTATTCAAGCCCTTATGTACCGAATTTATGGACTCCAGTATTAATTGACTTTTGATTAAAAATATCGGTCAATTTGTGAGATATAAAATTGAAATACGGATGAACAGATAATCCTTCACTGATAATGGTACGCCTGTATGTCAAAACTCGGGCCAATATTGCCCTTAGTCCTCATATACCTAATATAAAGGTTCTCGAACTTCTGGCTAACTTCGTATTGGCGCAGATGTGAGTTATCTCAATGAAAATGAAAGAGCGAGTTTTATTCATAACAGTGCAGCTTTGTGCAAAAAATACATAAATTTTAGCGAAAACTTGACCTAGCACCTATATAACCAATATCAGGATTTTCAAACAAACGACTGACTTTACTTAACATACAGWTTGGTTTTTTAGTATGTGGCAGGTTAATAGTATGTAGTATTGGGAAAAAAGATAAAATCGGGTCGATGCAACACCAACTCTCACGTACTACATATGCATAATGAGTTTCCTTTTTCTAACAAAGCTTTTCTCGAATATGCAGTGTATAAGTTATAAAGGGGTTTTCAATACTCCACTACAAAAGTGGACCGATAGGGACAGCAAACGACGGCATATCTTTTTTTATTACGGAAGGATATACGATCCAACAACGAGTCGAAATTATTAAAATTTACTATCAAAAATCAGTCAGTGACCTCAACTTTAATAGCTATGTATATATTATATTGTACGTATATATAATATATTATATGTACATATATATAAAATTACATAGATTTCGAACCTCTGGTTGTCGTTTTACACCTTAAGGCATATCCTCGATTTTGATTCTTTCAAGTTAGACGAGTTTAAAATGTTCGATTGTACCCGAATTTAGCCCTTTGCAATTTGTAAAAGTTGATCTTCTGTATATCTTGCAATGACGAAAATTTAAACATTACTGAATAAAATTAAAATAATTGACATATAAAAATGGGCGAAACCACATTTAAAAATCAAATCAACAATTTTGGAAACCCGCTACTTTCCGATTAGGTGCTAAGTTCATATGTGAAATGTTTTGAAAACTTTAGATCTGAGTATTATAAATTTTAAKTTGCTATTAAAAATCATATGCCTTAAATTATTCATGGGTGCGATTTCATAACAAATATGTTTTTACGGCCTTTGTGTTCTCATTTGTTTCCATTTACTATGTGTTACTCTAAAATTCCACTTTTTATGTTTCCAAYAATATATATACATACATATATTCACAATCTCCTTATTCACTTGTTGTYTTACTGTAATATAATATTGACAATCAACGCACTTTGAATACTCTTAACAACTCGGCAATTTTGTTCTCTTAACATTACTTTCCAACACGCAACCTAAATTCACCCTCTCACCAAAATCTCCAGCATCCTTGCATTTGTTTAACTTCATTTTCTCTTCATCAGCAATGCGCTCTTACTTCTAACAATGTTACACCTGCATATCAATGCGCTCGCATTCACACACTCATGTGTGCGTGCATGTGCGTAACATAAGCTGCGTGCTCATCATTGCAGAAATGGTAATGAGTGACGCTATGATTGTTTGCGTTGTTGTTGCAAAGTTTTTAATGTTCGGAGATGACCTTCAAAATATTATGCATGTCAATCAAGAGTTGTGCAAGGTTTTAAAAGAGTTTGGAATTTGCTAGAATCGTGGAAAGCGAAATTAAGTGGGAATCAGCTGAATTACTCCAATTGAGGAATGCAATGTAACAGTAAAAATATTTTTTACAAGTGGTAATGAAAGTGAGTGTGCACGTAATTCTTGGCTGTTGGGGCGAATATTTGTTAAAATTGGTGGAAAATATTTGTTTAAAGTTGTGAATTGACTTTTTTATTTCATTTAAAGTTAAAATTATTAATAAAAGCAAAAAGTAGTGTCGGGGAAAGTCGTAATGCGTTAAATTCCTTGTGTAAATTCTTAAAATGCGTGTTCGGGTACGGGGCGTATATATGAATGTCAACTTTATATTATATTACAGTAGAACATCAAGTGAACAAGGAAATTGTGAAAATATATACATATTTTATTWTTATTGGAAACATAAAAAGTGGTATTTTAGAGACTTATATAGTAAATGGAAACAAATAAGAACACATAGGCTATAAAAACATATTAGTTATGTAATCGCAGCCAAGATATTATAAAAAATAGCGCTTAGTGTAATATTGACAAGCCAAGTTTGAAAGGGTGAGTTTATAGCCAAATTACTTTAAATTTATATTATATATCTAATTTATATTTGTTTATAATACATTTCTGCCTGTATGTACATACATGACAACGGTTAAATATTTTGTACTATAAAATAGCGTATGTATTAAATTTTCTACGGGGCATTTGTATAACTTCCACTATGRTTCTAAAACCAGATTCGAGCTTAGGATTTAAGAGTCGCAGTTTGTTTAGGTATTATAATTAATAATAACGTTAGTTTTTGAGATATCCGAATGAAACTTAATTAGGTGCTTTTTACATATGCAACTTATTTCTTCAGAGTACTAACTATATAATAGTTTTGTTCAGCTAAAGATTGTATGTATCACCTAAAACTAATCGAGATAGATATAAAGTTGTGTTTATATAAATGATCAGGTTGACGATTCGCTTTGATATACGGATGGTCTGTCCGTCCTATGCAAGCTTAACCATAGTAAAAATCTATATATCTTAATGAAACTTAGTATACGCGTTACTTGGCAAAAGAGTTAGCACGATTTAGTAGGTGGGTGTAATGGGACCGCTACGCACAAAAAAACGCCATTAACTGCAAACGTATAAAGTACCGTAAAGTATGCCACCTTATGGCCGAACATTGTTCAAATGGTACCAAAACAGTTCAAGCCCCTGGGTACCGAATACGTGGACCCCAGAGCCTATAGTGGACTTTTTACCGAAAATATAGGTCAAGGTATGAGAAATATAATTAAAATTTGAATAGAATCCTTGATAAGAGTATCTCTGTGTTTCAAAAATGGTTTGAATCGTGTCAGATATTTCCCTAATATAAAATGAAATTTTTTGAAAACTTGCCCTATACCGCTTATGTAACTGAAGGTACCCCGGCTTTAATACTCCCCACTTACAGGCGRCATCAGCACCACTAACGTCTCATTAGCAAATAACAATTCCCTTCCGTTTTTTATATTACAAGATTCACTTTATTTCCATTTTCTTTCCCATTCTTGTGTATAATAATATAATTTTTATCATCGCATGAAATACTTGTTTTTTATTTTAATAAGTTTTTTTTTTTGACTTGCTTGCTTAATGCGCACAATTTTCAATTTTCATTATAATTTATTTTAATATTTTTTTTGGAATTTTTCTTTTGTTCGGTAATAATACTTTCCACAATACAATATTTTTGGGGGTTTTCTAAAATTTCAGTTGTTTATTGGTATGTATGTGTACGTTTGGTGTACACTGGCAACCAAAAGTGTGCGACATTTCTAATGGCAACAAGCAAATCACGCACCAACGAAATGCGTCACGAGCTCAAGAGTTGCTACAGTGTGTTTGTGTGTGTGATGCGTGTATTTGTTACACCCGCTTGTGGTTGGCTGTTGTTGTTTATATGTTTTTGTATGTCTAACGGTACTTCATTTATTTACTTGCTCATATATATATATAATATTTTATACGTTAATAAGTAAATATTACAAAAAAGTAAAACTTGACGACATTAAACTAGATGCATATGTATGTGTGTATTTGGTTTTTGGTTTTCCATTAAAAATCGTATCATGTTTTCTTGCTTATAATTCACTTTGATTTTGTTTTTCTCTTTACTTTTCTTATTAAATTACTTTTGGTTATTTTTGCCATTATTTGAAAGTTTTTTTGTGTTTTTCTTTAATTGTTTGCTTTTTAAGTTGACATTTTTGCTTTGGAAATGCAATTTTGAATTGGTATTTAATTTACTGTTATGTCAGAGTACATAGTTTGCGAAATTTGGGTTTATCGGAAATTGGTAATCTTAACTTTTTGTGGGTTTGCTGGTTTTTTACTTGATCTAAAATTGCTCTGGAAAAGTTTTGCACTTATTTGTTGTTGTTTTTGCCTTWAATTTCTCTGTTATATTTTGTTGATAATATTGTATTGTTTATTTTGTGTTTTTTTGGTTGTGAATTAAATGAAAGAACAAAATTTGTTTTCGTTTAAGACTTGGTGATTAGATATGTAAGGTAGCTTATTTTTGTGAAGATGGCTTATATGGTTTAAAATAWAGTTTATAAACTAGAGTGAAAGTGTTGGCTTTATTTTTCAGTAGTTGTTGAATTTTCGAAAGTTTAGTAAGGAAAGYTTTCATATTTTATAAAGCTTTTACGGGAGAAAAAATTTTGGAGCTTCCATATAGTAGGAAGCTTACATATCTTAGAAAAGTTTGACGGGAGCTTTCATATTTTGAAAGGCTTATATTCAAAATTTTTAAGCTTAATCATTGATAATAAATGAATGTCAAAAGTTAAGTTAGCGGTGTAATTATAATTTATATGTTTCAATCGTATGGAGAATATCATTTCAACAGCTTTTTTTTCGTTCCTCGTCATAATGAAATCTCCAAAGACATGTGAATGTGCCGATTCCAAAATTTACTATTTTGAAAAGCAAAAAAATTTTAAATTTGTTTGTTGAAACATTTTTAAATTTTTTTTTCGTGTTTCGACTTATCGAAATTCTATAGACTGTACAATGTAAATTGTTGGTATTGTAGAGATTTCAAAATTTACAATTTTGAAACAAAAAATAAATTTTTTTTCTAAAGTTTTTACAATTTTTTTCTTTAAATTTTCAATTTTTTTTGCTACTCAAAGAAAAAAAAATTTGCTATTATGAAAAGAAAAAAATCACAATTTTTTGAAAAAATTTTTCTTTTTTCGTTTCTTAACATATCGAAATATCTGATGGACTTGTGCTTTAAGCAGGCTGTTCAACTTCTTTAAAACTACCAACACTTTCTTAAATCAAAGTTTGATGAAAAACTGAATACTTAACCTTTTGCGACAACAACAGAAAGTTTATTGAATTTAGTGCGAATTTTTTTCGAAAAATATCTACAGTTTAATGCCCACGTTCGTTACTGTACTATTGCATACCAAAAAGTTGACATTTGTTGAAACGGTTTTTRTGTGTGTGTGTGTGGTATGCTGATATTTTTGTATTATTAAAACTTTACTTGCATTTTTGGCTTCATTTGTGGTCTTTTTTTATTTTGAATGTTTTGTTTTGAATTTCTATTACGACTTTATAGTGCCGCTTGTGTTTCTGTTTTTGTTGTTTTTCTTTTTTAAATACCTAAAGAGTTAAAAATTTTATTTTTGTATGCATTTTTGTAGTTTGTCTATTCAAATATTTACCATTAATTACTTTTTGCCTTACTTGCTTTTTGTTTTTCTTTTTATTTGTATTTTTTGTGTTTTTCTTTATAATTGTTAGCTTAATTTCCACTTCGTTTTTGGTATGTCTAAAAAATGATGCTTAAATGTTTGCTAAATATTTATAAATGTATGTATGTATGCTTTATTTTTGTAACGTACTAACCTTAATGCTGCTGTATTTTGTTTATTTATGTATGTATGTAGATTTTTTTGCTCCAAAAATTTTAATTTTTTGTTTTTTTTTTTGCTGACATTTCTTGCGTTACGTTTGCGCCTTGTTTTTTCGAATTTCTTGACATTTTTTGGTTTTAGTTAAGGCCGGGACAAAGAATTTTCAATGTATGTGTGTTGTAGCCGAGACAAAGTTTTGAAAAAGTCAAATAGGTTTTTATTTTTTTACTAGCTCATCATATGCAACAATTATGTTGTGCTTGTTGTTGTGTTTGTGGTTTTTATTACCAACTTTGGCGTTTGCATATCTTTAGACATTTCATTTTCGCATCATTTTTCCGCGCACGTTCTTTTGTGCTGCCACCCTAATGTCATCTACCCAAGCAGGTGTTTTTCCAGACTTGAATTTTCTTATAGCAAATGTTTGTTACTGCGTCTACGTTGACGCTATTTTCGTGTTCAAAATTTTTAAGCTTAAGTTTTTGCGTTTTCTTTAAAAATTTGGCCTTACCATACAATTTTACGAAACTGCTTTCTTCAGTTAGACTTTATGTATGCCATAAGTGTTTTTTTTTTCTTTTTCTTTTTACTTTTTTATGCCTTAGTGAGTACATTTTGCTTAACATTTAAATGAGAATTTATTTGAATTTTTTTTTTAATTTTCATGCTTTTTCGCTTACAATTTTTCATTTCATGTATTTTGTGTTTTTGTTGCCATGCTTTTTTGCCACAATATGCAATTTTCTAAATTTTTTACTGCCAGTGAATATTTTGCCCAAAGATTTGAGTTTTTAGAGTTTCTATTTTAGATTTTCCAGTTGCAAGTGTTCGGATTGCTGTTTTTTCTCGCTCTTTTTGCATTGTTTTGTAGTGAATTGTTTTAAAAATAGTTGCTTGTATTTCTTATTGTTGTTGTGCTTTTGGTGTGAAGTTGAAATCATACAAATGTAAGTAAATGAAATGTTTGTATGTATGTCGTTGTTGCTTTATTAGGCTAAAAGAAAAAATCAAATCAAAATAAGCGTAAATAATTATTAAAAAATAAAGCAGCATTAATTAATTATAAATATCTTCTAAGTAACCCAACAATAACTCTATGCATATTTGTTTTTGTTATTTAATTGTTTTCAACTAAGTGCCTGCTTGCTAGCCAATTACTTTGCTTTTGCGTTTGCTGCAGCTTCCATTTACCAGTAAAGTGAGTTTAACACAGCAGTTGTTGTTGGCTATTGTTCTTGTAATATAAAAAAAAAAATGGTTTTTGCAGTTTGCTTTTTACGCTTGTATATTTGTTTCACCGATTTCAACTATTGCATTTGTTGTATTTTATATACTTTTGTATATATGTACATATGTGTGTATGTATTTCAGCGCTTTGTTGAAAAAATTAGTAACTGAGACGGTTTTATTAAAAATCTAACAACATGTTTTGCTTGTTTTTGTAACTATGTTCGCTTGCGTACAATTTCGCTTTGTCTATTGTTTTTATAGTTGTAATAATTTATATTTTTGTTGCTATTGTTTTATACCTAGTTGTTGCCTATTGTTGTTGTAAATTGTAACTATTGTTTTTTGCCTTTTTAGTTAATTGCTATTGTTGTTGTTGCTATTGTTGTTTTATTGAGTTGTTGCTATTGTTGTTATATACCTATTGTTTTTGTTTGTTTGTTTGTATAAAAAAGTCTATTGTAAATACTTTCTTGTTGTATTTTCTATTTGTTGCTTTACATATACCAATTTGTTGTTTGATTTGCTTTCATTTACTATTGTTGTTTTTGCTGTATAAAAAATTGAATAAAAAGTTCGCTCAATCGTTATTGTACTATATGATTTTTGTTTTGTTGTTGTTGCTGTTTTACTGTTACTGCATTTGATCTGTGATCAGAAAAGTATAAATTGAACTACAAAAACAAAAAAAATTAAAATAATATGAAAAAAGTTTATCAGAAAAAAAAATTTTTTAAAAACAAAAAAAAAAGTTAAAAATCTTAAAAAAAAATATTTAAACAATTTTTTAAAACTTTATTAAGAAAATTACAAAATGTTAATAAAAAACTAAACAACTGCAGTGATTTATCCAACAATACTGATAAGACTGAACAAAGGTTAGGAAGAAATTCTTTAATTTATTTCGCAACAGAATTGTGGAAGACAGAAATGTTTTTTTAATTTTAGTTTCGAAATTTTTGTTTGCACATATTTAAAAAAAATTGTTTTTGAAAAATTTTTTTTAATCTTTTTTTTAAATAAATGTTTCGAACCAATTTAAGAACATTAAAAAAAAAACTACAAAAAGTATAATTTTTATTTGAAATATTTTTTAGTTTTTGGAACATTTTTTTTTTAATTATTTTTACATTTTTTTATATTTCTTTTGAAAATTTATTTCGAAAATTTGTTTGGAAATATTTTTTACATTTTTTTTTTCTGAAATTTTTTGAACGTGGCTGATTTATCAAAAATTTACTACAGATTCAAAATAATCTACTGATGTCGACTTAAAGTACCAAAAGTTGCTTCTTAAAGCCAAAATGCTCACAAATAATCCTTACTAATAAGCATATTGTTGGAAGTAAATATTTATATATATCGCTCACTTTCTGCTCTAAAATCGCACGAAACTCGATTTTCTTCAAAATTTCTTGATTACTTTGAAATAAAAAACAATTCCTTTAAGACTACAAACTAATTACTAAATTATAGGTAATATTTCACAGTTATATAACAAAATCTAATAAATTAGTCACTAATTAATTAACATTTAGGAAGAAAACAGTCTATGTATTTAGTTAAGTAGGTATGTAAATGGATATGTATGTGAATATAGGTAAATGGATTGATTAACGCTTTTGCTTGCTGGAAATTATGTAATGGAAGTAGAGGGTTATGTAGAGTTTGACAAGTTTTGTTGTGTTTATTTCGATATTCATTCTCTGTTACGCCTTTTTGACTAAAAATAATTGAACTAAATTTAAAACAGTACCGATTTTTATGTTTGTATGTATGCGTCTAAGTATATGTATACTTAACGGTATTTGTTGTAGTTGCCCTACTTGTGTTTTTTACTTGTTGCTAGTATATGGAAAATGAAATGTACAAAAATAATACGTGCAACGTTAAACGATTATCAACTGATATTGGCATACATACATACATATATGAAATGTACATTAGGGTGGTGGAAAAAAAATTGAATTTTTTTCGCTTTGTACTTTAAGAAATAGGATTTTTGACATCTCTGTGAAAATCTTTGAAAGTAAGAGCCTTTAATTGTAACGGGAAAGTCCTGAGAAGTCTTACAGTTTTCTAAAAAGAATTTTAAACTAAAAAATTAAAAAAAGATAAAGAAAATGCTTAAGAAAAGTAAAGAAAATACTATATATATATTTTTTTTAATTTTAATTAAAAATTTAAAATAATTTTTTTTTGTTGTTGAAGTTTTTTTCCGCTAATAAGTAGAAATGGATTATAATATAACCGTAAGGCGGAGGATTTAAGATTAAGAGCTCAGACTTAGAGACACTTTCTTATAGGTATCTGAAAACTTATTTTTCATAGTACTAAGTGAAAAATTTCGAATTTTTTGACCCACCCTAATATATAAATATGTATATGGATTTGATATAAACGTATGTATATAAGATACATATATGAATACGCCATTTAGTCTGGTATATAACATATTTGTATATAGATAGGTGTGTATATACCACATATATAGTGTATATCATTTATATACAAGTATACGCATATACCACATCCTATATGTATGTATGCTTTTAGTTAATTCATAATTTCTCGCTTACTAATTTTTGTTTGCGCTCTTGTTGTTGTTGGTGGTTGTTTTGTGTTACTTGGTTTTTTTTTTGCTTTCCGTTTGTTATTTCGTCTATTATTATTATTTCTTGCTTGTTGTTGTAGGTTGTTTTTGATTGTAAGGCGGTAATTGGAAATTATATGACTATGTATATATATGTATTTATGTATGTACTTTGCTATTTTAATAAATATGTCTGCACCTATTATGTATATAGTACTATTTTACATAAATAAACAAGTATATATGCATATATGTGTATAAAATGTAAAAGTATATAATATGTATATATATAAAATGAACTGAAAAGACAACTGTTAACACAAGAAAACAACATTAAATAGCATTTGTTATAATTAATAAATAATTTATATAGCATATTACACGTTRGTACTATTGTTGCTGTTCCTGTTAGTGCCTAACGCATGCGCACACTGCCCGCATTGACGGCACATGCGTAGGCGTACATGCTTAGGTAGGTAGGTGAGTATGTATGTATGCTTGTGTGCACGACACTTCACTTTTATCGCTAATTAATATTTTATTGGCATGTATGTATGTATGTACATAATGTAAATATGTATAATTAAATCTCTGCTATTTTCTTTTGTGTTTGTTGCTCTATTCATTTACGTTATTCACGTTCCCAGCCGGGTTTGTCGGCTAGTTTGCACTATTTCAACGAAAGAAAAAGAAACAAAAAAACATTAAAAATCTGCAGTTGCTATTGCCTTTACATGTTATATGTATGTATGTATTTAGGTAATTAGGTATGTAGGCTTGTTACTATTTTCGCTCAGTGTTTGCATTTATACATATATTATATGCCGCTATTCCCTGTCATACGCACTTGCTCTCTTCCTATAATATTTAGTTGTTCTTTACATGGCTCACCACCACCTGTTGTCTTATTGTATTCCCTGTCAATTTAATATTTATTTATATGAACAAAAATATAACAAACTTCTTTTCTATGGTTTATCAGTTTATCAGTTAATTGTTTAAACGGTTATTGTTGTTGCTACTGCTATTCACCGGCCATTSCTTAACTATGTCACTGCGCTCAAATCGTACTATGGCCGTTTCACTCTAACTGCCAGCGCAGCTAATACTACATTTCGCTCTCAGACTATTGATTTTGTTCTGCTCTTTACTTTTTAATAGTCTCTCTCTCTTCACTTGTATTTCGTATTAGTCTCACTTAAATGCACAATAAATTCTCATTTGTTTGCATTCACTGGAATTATAACCGATTATGCTTAATTWATTAATTAATTATTTATTTATTTGTATTTTATGTTTAAGCGAATGCAATAAATGCTTAATCAAACTTAGTACTATTATATTATGCATTCGGCGTGCTCACTCTAACTCTGCTCTTCACTCTCATTCTAGATATGGTCTTCTCGCTCTTACTCTGGTTATCCTCTTCTCGCTCAGCCTAACTATACTTTTTTCACTCTTATTCTAACTATCCTTTTCTCCCGCTTTCACTCTGCACTTCTTACACATCCTAACTTTTCTCTTCTCTTTTAACCTCTCAATCTATTGATTTCGCTTTCCTTCTTGATTTTKACTTTCTCACGCTTCTGCTTTCGATCAGATTATTTTTTTCGCTTTTATGATTAAAGCTTCTACTAACTAACCTAAACTTTCACTGGTTTTTGCTCTTCCTCTGTCTTCCTCTTTCCTAACTTTATTATTTCACTTGTGGTTTTCATGGCGGTTTTATTTCACTGAGTGTTCAAATGATCGTTAGTGTTAATTAATAATAATAAGAATTGCATAAAAAAATTCGGTTCTATATAAGAAGTAAATATACATATGTAAGTACGTATGTATGTAATGTAAATATTTTATTCACTGCTGCAGTTTTTATGATTTTCTGTTGTTTGTTTTACTATTTTTTTGTTTGCATTTTGTTTTCAGTTTATTGATTTGATTTATTTGCTATTTTATTTATATGCATTGTGTTGTTGTCTTTTTTCTTCGGKTTTCTCTGCAATTCACTCTTATTTATTTTAATTGTGTTTTAACTGCTTTGATATTTCGCTTATACTTATATGCTTTTTCCTATTGTTGGTTTTGTTGTTGTTGTATGTAAGAAAAATCGCTCTGTAAAATATTTTCTGTACTATGCTGCTTTATTTTTTGTTTTGTTTTTGGTTTTGTTTCTTGTTTATTTCTGATTTTTGCTGTTGTTGTAGTTGTAGAAAAAACATAAATCCTATATATTCTCTTGTTTTGCACTGACAAACCAATAAATAATTGTAAAAATTACAGTTCTATGGCACATTGTTGCAGAGCAAGTCGCAGCCGTAGCATTTGAGGTTACCGAAACTCCAAGCAGGGCTTTGTTGTAAAGATTGATAAAATAAACATGTTTGTCGAAGCATATAGCTAATTATATTAGTCTATTTTATAGACAGTCTGCTCTCCTGAACGGGTTTCAACGAAACTAACTTGCCTCTAATATTTTAAAATCATTTTACACCCTGTACTGTCACTGATTTTCATAAAAAAATTTTTTAAATAAATATTTTGAATACAAAAACGACGTTCGAAAGCTCACAAGACACAAGCTTTTATTACTGCTCTGTTGTATACAGAATATTCTGTTTAGCCTTTGCTGATTTCCTACGTCTTCATAAATTTTTGGAATATTTTTTATTTGGCTGTAATATACAGCAAATTGCATAGACCTTTTCCAACTTTATTTCGTACGAAAGCTCTCAAAAACTTGCGCAAAGATTTTATCACTTTCAAACACAAAATATTATTTAACGCTTTTCCCACTGCTTTCCTAAAATGGATAAAAAGATTTGAAAAAATTAATTCCTTTTTTTGGCCCGCAGCTTTACTACAAAGTCCCGCAAAAAGCCCGCGTTACCCAAAGCTCAGCTGGATTTTCGCTCTATTTGTTTATATTTTATTTTATGGGTTTCATTGCTTATTGAGGCATTTGCTGTTGTTGTATTGTAGTTGTAATTGTAAAAATAAATATGGAAAKTTGCACATATATTTTGTTAATATCAAACATACATATGTATGTATGTATGTATATAACTCGTTTCTATTTTTCAGTCGTTTAGCTGATTTCTTGTTGTAGCATATTACGGCTATTGTTTTGTTATTGTTTTATGTTTGTTTGTTCTTTGCTGCAATTGATTTTTGTTTATTATTTCACTATGCTATCATTTAATTCAATTATAAGTAATTACCTGCTTGTCTACTTTGATTCTTGCGTTGAACTAACCATAAAACATTATTATTATTATGTTTTCATTAATGTTTGTTTTTGTAATTATTGCACATACGCTTAAGTACTTAAACATCATATATAGTTAGAGTTATCTTAACATCGATTACAAGCAAAGTATGTATGTATGTATTTATATATATATTTTTTTTTTGCAATTAAATTATTACTTAAGTCGTCATGTGGACCTTTTGGTTAGCTGCTGGTTAGCTTTTGGTTAGCTGCTGGTTAGCTTTTGGTTAGCGGCTAACTGCTTATTCATTCACATTTCCTTTTTGCGCTAATTAGGGAGTTCAATGCTTACTTTATGAGTGTGTGTGATTAAATGAGTGGAATTATTTATAAACTTTTATGAACTTTTATGTTTTCAATAAAAAATATAATACACCATTTAATATATT
>NW_017537012.1:214356-217487 GCF_001853355.1 Bactrocera latifrons
ATATGCTTTTTATAAATTTAAATAGACTTAATAACTATTATCACTATTGCAGAATTCGGCTGTTTGTTTGTTGTTGTTTGTTGATGATTGATTGAAATTAATTAATTTATTCATTTAGAATTAACTATTTTTATTTGGTGGCATTTTTGTGTCTAGAAAATCAAAGAATTTAGCTTTGCTATTGTTTTTGCGTTCCAGTCGAAAATTAATTGAAATTTAACTTTAACAAAAATCGAGATTATTAAATACTTTTTCGTTATACCCAAAAGTAGCGTTTATATACTTGTGCAATTTTTTTTAAATGCTTTACGTTAAATTTTTATAGATAGCATTTATTTTATGTTGAATAAGAAGGGAGTTTTGCTTTGCGGCATAATTTTGGTTTAAGTTTCAAAGAGGGTACGTGTGAGTTGGCGCTTTTCTGTGTTCGTGAAGTTTTGAAAATTTATAGAAAAAAGCTGGAAGTTAAGAGCTTTCATAAGAGCTTTGTTTGTTTAAAGCTTAAAATTAATTTTTCTTTTATATTGTTTTAATGAAACGATGTGGAAGTTCATAGTTTTTATTCTCGTTTTTGTGTGCTTGAGAAGTTGTGAAAGCTTATGGTAACAAAATACATATTAAGAGCTTTCTTTAGAGCCTTTTACGTTTAAAGCTTTAAAATAATTTTTATTAATTATTACATATATCTTAAAGATATYTAAAAACTCAACATAAATTATGCTCAAATTAGATGCATATGCTTTATAAACTCGTAGAGTTCGTGACAGCTTTTCGATGAATGCTTCAGTAACGGTGAAAGCAATATTTAATAAACTACGTTAGCTCAAGTTCGATAAGCTCAAGTTACTTTCAAATCCTCTWTAAATATAAAAAAGGTTTCTGGTAAAGCTTTTCTATTAAAAGCAAGCACAAGCTAAGAWAAAACGAAAAACTCAAAGAGAAAGCGTTTACTTTATATAAATTCAAAGCTCCTGAATGCTCAAAATATTGAWAGCTTTCAAATTCACAGCAAGGCGCCTTAAATTCACACAATTTTTAATAACAGCTTGCTTTTTGATACAAGTCTGTTGAGTTTAATTTTGTATGGCCAGTTTGAAGCTTAGTTATCGTTAATATTATTTACTTTTATATTATATTAATATTTTTTAAGTCAGGTTTTGCCTCTGCTTTATTTTTTTGTGTAAGGTATATATACATTATACCCTCTGCTTAATGCATTACTTTCCTGTTTTTTGGTTTTATTTTGTTTTTAGGTTGGAAGCGACCAGCTGCTGCTTCTTTCTTACTTCTTCTTTTTCCTCTTCCTCATAAAGACATATCTTTCTATAAGTAGATTTTTGTTATGATATTTTATGATTTTTTTTCTATTATTTTCCATAGTATTATCAATTATCATGGGCGTACATTCTATAATCGGCGCTTATGCTACAACTCAATGCTTCTTTTTCTTCTTCAGTTTCATACATTTTACAGACTGCAATTATTTATTCATTGTATGTTTGTAAGTAAGAACGAAAAATTGTTGCTATTTATTTATAAATTATTTGTACTCTTGGTTTGTAAATTGGGCTATTGTTTTTGTTATTTACTTTTGTTTGCTTTGCTTGATTTATTTCTTTGCTGCTTTTTTACATGTGTTTGTATATAATTGATTGATTTGTTTTTTTTTTGTTGCTGTAGCTATTTAATAATTATTTATTTATTACAATATTTTTTTTGTGTTGGTTGTTGTATCATTTCGTTAGTTGTTGCTTTATTGCCGAATTGTTTAGAATAGTTGCGATAGCTTGTGAGAGCTTTCATTTTTATTCTGAACTTTATGTTTGTTTAGCTTACGTTTGCTATTCTAAACAATTCTTTGATTTATGCTTTCGTGTCTTCTTATTGCGCTTTCGCTTTTGCGTGGAGTTTTCACTGTTTTGAAAGCAGTGTTTGACATGTGTGTAAGGAAAGTAGGAAATCTTGCATATTTTTCTATTTAGTGAAAGCTTTCCTTCTCTAGCCTTTTGACAAAAGCTCAGCAAGCTTTCATTCTCTATATTCTAATTAAAGTTCAGCGTAGCTTTTATTTTACTGAAAATTTTAATTTTATAGACTTCCGATGAATGCTTAGCATACTGGTTGTTACTTCAAACTTTCATTCTCTTATCTCATGAGAGCTCGCATAGTTTTTTGCTTGACCGAAAGGTCTTATTCTATTATCCAATGATGTTTTTTATTTCTTTTACTGTAATCTTTCATTCTCTCGTATCTTGAAAGCTCATCATTTTGCTTTTGGATTAATTTACTGCTTTTTAATGTAAACTCCACAAAAAGTGTCAGTTTTGAAACCTACCAACAAATCTGTCAAACAAGGCTTTCAAAAGCTTTATTGCAGTTATGATTTGTTATCATTTGTGTTGCTACAATTGTTGGTTTATTGCGTTTAAAATGAAAATGTAAGTGGCCAAAAATTAATGTTTCGCTATTGCAATTTGGTCTTTTTTGAGATTTTGAATTTTGCTGATGTCTTTGAAGAAGCCGCCATAATGTATACTCAAACCTTTCTTATTATTATTATGTATTATTTTTTTTCATTATCATTCAACATTTTACGCGTTTTGCCATTTAACTTTCTTATTTATTACGAGTGTAAACCCCTATAAATGGTTTTGMTCATAAATTTTTTGGCATTCATAGGTAAATTCAGTTATAGTTTGAATTTTTAATGTAAAGTCTGGTATTTTTTGCGCTGAGAAATGTTTACTTCGTACGATTTCTGTTTTGCACACTGAGCGCTTTAGTAAAGGCTGGTTAACATTTGTAAAGTCAGTTAAAGCTTTCGTAGAGCTTTCGAACGCTTTCGTATTTTGAAAGCTGTTTGCGCTCAGAATACAGCTAGATGTCGTTGTAATGTTAGCTATATTAAGTTTGGTACCAGTACCTCTAAGCTTTCGTTGTTATATTGTAAACCAAAAGCTCATTAGCTCGTTCAAAATAGTTATAAGTACCTTCGGCGTGACTCTGAGCTTTCGTTGTTGTCTTGTATGTAATTTTGGTATATTTTTTTCTCGGGACTGTTCGTAGTTTCTTTGTATATAGTTTTTTCTGTCAATCTGTTATAGTATCTGTTCTGAATTCCGACGAATTTT